>NC_044550.1:25803434-25888434 GCF_007565055.1 Rhinopithecus roxellana | reverse complement strand
GCCTATGACTCACTCAAGCTCCTTTGCCCCAGGGAAATAAGCACTCTAAAGATTCCTGAGTTCCAGGCCCCTCCTAAGCCAAAAGAGTCACGTTGTTTTTATGATGATACAGCACAGAAGCATCCTGGCTAATTCCCATGTGTTGTCCTGCCAGTAAAAGCACCATCATTTCTAAGCACAAGAAGTGAGAGAAGGCAATTTGTGTTGCTTTGTTTATGCAGGACAACCCTTAAGCCAGTTGTGGCATGCAAAATATTGAAGAGCGAATGTGTATTTCCGTAGTGGTTCAGAAAGTGAGAGGCGGCCATATACACCCGATGGTTCTAATTCCATATTATGCTTGTGAGGCAGTGCAGAGACTTTCAGAAACTTCAGGAAGTGATCCTGAACTCTTCACACTCTATAAACTGAGGCTTACCCTAATGAAACTCCACGAAAGACATTGATCTTATGCTCATTTCAAATTGTCCATGTTTTCTAAACTGTAGTTTTTCCTGTCAGCTGTATATCAGACAAAAAAAAATAAAATAAAAATCTGTTAGTTTGAAATGAAGATTTCATGTGAGAAGGAAGTTTTGGTGGTCACATTTTTATCATCTCGTTTTCTGAGATCCTCCTCACCCGTGTCCCTTATGTTCCAGAGTCGGGTCAGCTGTCATTAGCTTTTGCCAAATGTTCATACTGTTGAGGCCACAGACGGATGAATCACCTATTGCTTAACTGAATTAAGCTAAAATGTGTCACTGGCAGCATCCTTATTACAAAATCATGACCTGATACCACTTCTGTCAGTATGTTTTGCTTTTAAATGTATTATTGATATTCATCAATCAAATGAGCAAGGGCGAGAAACCTTTTGGACTTCTGTAGGAGCTGCGTTATGTTACTTTACATAAACAAAAAGTAATTACGTTAACTAAATATGAATTCTAACCCATATAGTGATTTTTTAATATTATAGGCCTTGACATCGTTGGCGACCATATTATGGACTAACTTAATCACATTTTATAGGATAGTTTATTACTTGTATTTGTTATGATATAGTCTCATATAGAGTCTCAATGAAGTAAAATTTGATTTATAGAAAACTTATTTTTAAATACTGTCATCACCTAGGTAACCTGAAGTTTCAGAGTGAAAGTAAGCATTTAAGTTTGTGGTTACAATCTGTTTAATGAATATCAGATTCATAAAAAGCGCAAACTGGTTTCTTTACTCAATAAAGAACAAAACCAGAGGTCAGCTGTTTTCGTGATCAATAGCAGCCTCACTACCTCAGTAAGATAAGATGGGAGGTAACATTTTGTGATTCCCAGTCTATCATCAGTGATTTTAAGGGACTATCACAATATTCCTAAAATCCAGTAAAATTTGATTTCTAAAATATTTCATGCAGTAATTTTATAAGTAAGAGAACAAATTTCTTTATAAGAAATAAAGGTTATTATTAGTCTCAATTGATTAAATTCACAAATATTGAGTATCTATTCCATAAAAGACATTGAACAAAGCTTTTTAGGCTATATAGGAAAATAAAATGTTCTTTGCCCTCGGGGAGCTTTTAAGTTAACGAAGAAGACACATTACACAGTACAGAAAGTTTAATAACAATTTAAAACAAGTAATAATGTGTTTTAAACTAAAGAAGGTATCAAGAGATAGCATATGCATAATTGCCAGGTGAGTAATACAGATTCTGCAGGCTTTTGAAAAAGAGAAAGAACACTTGAGACAGATGTCAGCAGAAACAAATTCACTGAATAGATAGGATTTGAGCCAAACCAACTATTAATAATTTCACCAATTATGGGCTAGGAATAGAAACAAATCATGATTGCTGTTGGGTTTGACAGCTATACCTGGAGGCTTTCATCTGATTATCTGCCTACATCTACAGTATTGATTCATATGTCACTTCTTCAATTTGTAGTTTACTAAAGGCCATTCGTCTAAATACAAAGGCCAAAGTGTCAGCATCCTCTTGTAGAGTCAGTCAAGCAGAATAGTGAGAAAATGCAAATAATTATGTAAAGTTCAGTATCTCAATGCAAGATATCATCTTTACTCTGAAGATAGACCTATATTGTTAGAATGATACTTTTTGAGATTATTGTTTTTAATAACATTTGTTAACTATGGAGAGAAATATGTTTACTAATCCAATCAAGTTGTTTAAGGTTGTAAAAACTAATTTTAAAAACATAACCTTGACCTTTCAGGTGACTGTTGTTTTCAAACAAATGGAAAATAGCAGTGCTTTCCAACATGAATGTACTCAGAGGCCACCTGAGAGTCATGTTAAAATGCAGATTCTGGCTGGGCACAGTGACTCACACCCATAATCCCAGCACTTTGGGAGGCAGAGGTGGGAGGATCACTTGAGCCCAGGAGGTCAAGGCTGTAGGGAGCCATGATCGCGCTACTGCACTCCAGCCTGGGTGACAGAGTGAGACCCTATCTCAAAAAATAAAAGTGAAAAAGAACGTTTTATATGACTTTTGTCTTTTATTCTCACCCAACTCTTTATTTTTGCCTTTAGCACGAAAGCAAGAGATTATCAAAGTCACTGAACAACTGATCGAAGCTATCAACAACGGGGACTTTGAAGCCTACACGTGAGTAGCAGATGTTTACTTTGCTTTCATGCATATGGTAAATATATTTGTTATATGAATGCATTCTTCAATATATCTAAATTTGCATATATTTAACTCCAGATTTGATATGTCAACAATAGTTTTATTTCATGGTATAAATGACTAAGTGCCCCTAGGAGAGAAAAATTTATTTAAGATTTCAGAGGCCAGGCACAGTGGCTCACACCTGTAATCCTAGCACTTTGGGAGGCCAAGGTCAGAGGATTGCTTGAGGCCAAGAGTTCGAGACCTACCTGGGTGACAGAACAAGACCCCATTTCTACAAAAAGTTTGAAAATTAGTCAGGCATAGTGGGGCACACCTGTAGTCCCACATACTTAGAAGGCTGAGGCAAGAGGATCACCTAAGCCCAGGAGGTCAAAGCTGCAATGAGCCATGATCACATCACTGCACTCCAGCCTGAGTGACAGAATGAGACCCTGTCTCAAAAAAAAAAAAAAAGAAAAGAAAAAAAGAGTTCACAGAGAGAAGACTTGACTTCTGATCCAGTGATTGGAGATTTCTTTGTAAATACGCAGATGTATAACCACTCCCGTATCACACACACACAAGTCCAGATGAGTAAAGGGCAATCCAGGCAGAGCAATTCATGTGAGCAAAAACACACGCAAAAAAGGAAAGCACATAAAATGTGCATTTCAGCTTAAGAAATGTTTTCCCTTGAAGTTCTGCAGAGGTTCTGGGGCAGAGAAAGAGATTAGGAGGTGACATGAGGCAGCCTTCTCTCTTCAGCCAGTACAGTTCAACTTTATCTCCATCTCTTTCATATGTTTATATCTTAAGGAAAACTTTACTTGAGGATGGGTTCCAATGCTTATTTAAAGTTTATAAACTCCTGGATCATAGGAACTATGAAGGAAATTACTTCGCTGAAGTAAAAATAAAGCATTCAATTTAAACAGGGCCTTCTCCTTACACCATGCAACTCATGAGTTCCACTCCAGTGAAAGACTTAAATGTAAAACAGAGATTGAATCTGATCTCTGGCTAGAAAGATCCAAAAGCTGAAGATAAAATCATAAGTGAGAACATAATATGATTATACCTAAATAGGTAACGTGTATACTTTAATTAAAAGCCAAGAATAAAAGTAAGAGGCAAACAAACTTAGAAAAACATTTTCAAAACATATGTCAAAAGTTAATTTTTTATATTACGTGAATATGATTGAAAAGTAGAAAAATAGGTAAAGAACATGAACTGACTATTATCAGAGGAGGAAATATAAATGATAAGTAAACTAATAAAGGCATGTTTATGTTTACTAATTAAGTATATGCAAACTTGAATGCAAGAACCTCTTCTGCCTATAAAATCAGCAGACATATAAACTCTGCTGACAGCCACCAAGGTGCAGAAACTGCAGGACAGTGGTGACTTTCCTATACAATGGAATAAAACACAATTGGGTGCAAACTTTCAGGATGGCAGTAGTGGCAGAGATGGGGGGATTATTAATATATTTTGTTATATAATCTGTTATTATATACCTGAAAACTTTTATAAAGGCTTACTTTACTGTAATACTATAATTCTATTTATAAGAATTTAACATGAGTATAAATTTTTTATGTAAAACATGAGCAAAAATTTGTGAACAAAGATATATACTGAAGCAGTACAGTTCCCATTAAGTCATCTTTGGTACAATGGTTATGTTGAGTTTCTAGCAACCTGGAAAAATATTTATGATTTTTTACTGAAACTTAAGCAGGACATAAAAGAGTATGTACATAATTATTAAAACTACAAAAGTAAAAAGTATTAAAAGTGCCAGGTGTGGTGGCTCACACCTGTAATCCCAGCACTTCGGGAGGCCAAGGTGGGCAGATCACCTGAGGTCGGTAGTTCAAGACTAGCCTGACCAGCATGGAGAAACCCTGTCTCTACTAAAAATACAAAATTAACCAGGTGTGGTGGCCCATGACTGTAATCCCAGCTACTCAGGAGGCTGAGGCAGGAAAATCGCTTGAACCTGGGAGGCAGAGGTTGCAGTGAGCTGAGATCGTACCATTGCAGTCCAGCCTGGGCAAGAAGAGTGAAACTCCATCTCAAAAATAAATACATAAATAAAAAGTATTAAAAGTGGAATGAAATATGCCAAATTAGATTTTAAAAAGAAAAAACGAAGTTGCCTCTGAGAGGTAAAATTACAGGTGAATTTTTTTCCTGCCTTTTTATAAAAGTAAGCAAGTATTACTTTTATCATTAGTTATAAATAAACACCAAATATAAAATATGGAAGAGATTAGCTAAATGTAAGAATGAAACTATATCAGGAGCTTCTTCTTATAAATTAAATGTGTGTGCATATATGTATAAACACATGCATATACATGTGTACGAGTGTATCAATTCGTTATTATGACCTAATAAGGCATACTTGGAATAAAAGATATAGTAAAAATTGGAGTTAAAAAGAACAGTCTGTTTTCAGAGACAACAGTTCCCTGTTAAACAACTGTTTATAGCTGTGCCATAGAACCTGCTTTTTAAAAATTCTTGTTGCTGTTATATCCTTGTTAGATACATATGATTATTTGAAGAATAAGAATATTCTCTTTTTAAAAAATCTTTTTTTTGCAATAGCATTTCCTTGTGGAATGATAAAAAGTTGTGTTTGTTGTTGTCAAAAAGAAAAAAAGAAGTTGCCTCTGAGAGGTAAATTTGTGTATGAATTTTTTTCCTGCTTCTTTTCTATTCTTTCTCAATTTATAAACAGATACTACTATTATATAGGGAGCAATTGTAGCCAGGCAAAAGTGTATGTTTCCTATATTCTCAGACAGTTTAAAATAGGATATTTTAAATAATGCTAAACCTTGGGAACACATCAGTTCACTAATATCTTTGCCTATGGAGACCTATAATCTGGCCTGATTTTGTACTTTCCAGCCAGAGCTAATCCAAGAGGGCTGCCATTAGAGAGCTTTTGGGATGGTAGAATGTACTGATGTATCCCTGTCAGCTGGTCCTTAGAACACCTGTTCAGATCACACACACCCACATGTCAAATGGCAGCTTTGTGGATCTTTTATTAATCCAAAGCCTTTTATAAGGTAGATGGATGATTAGGTAGATAGATAGATAGATAGATAGATAGATAGATAGATAGATAGGAACATTTCCAAATATATTGACTCTTTTCATGGTTGGGTAAGAAGATCCATCATGGCCCTGTGATTCCCAGATTATGTTAGTACTGATGTAAGGCAGTAAGAAATTGTGGTTCACTGATAATGACAACCAAAAACCATATTTATAGAGGAAGTAATAGCCCCTGGCAGAATAAATTCTTGTTACCATAGGAACGCTGTTCTTCCCATTTTGCTTCTTAGAAAGAGACTATATATATTTGATTTTAAGCTTAGAAACGCCTACCCAGCAGGCAGTCTGAAGTGAAGGTTGTAATCCTTGCCCCCGCCATCTTTAAGGCACAAAGGATATCCACTGTGATTTCTACTTTTTAAAAGTATTCTTTAAATAATACCGGTTCCACGTTCTATAAACAGTACTGCACTTTGAGGAAGTACAGTGAGATAGACTTTTGAAATTTGTATTTCTGTTGAACATAAAAAAAAATTTGCCACCCCCAAAGGGGAATTTCTCTATGAAATTAGATGTGGCCCCATCCACTGTATTACCCTTTGGGGCAAATTAATAAACAGTCCAAAATCCTTTGATTTCTACTCCATTTGATCTACCTTGTGAACTCCCACTCGTTCTTCAAATCCAGATCTTGTCACCTTCTCTGAGAAGCCTACCCTGATCACCATAGGCCCAAAGGAAATATTTTCCTGTCTACATTTCCAGGGGCCTTACACACATAACACAGTGACCTTGCTTTCCATATCAAGCAACCAGTCATCATTCCCCAAGCGTACTCTGCATTTTCACAGCAGCAGACCATTGCACTTGCTGTCCTCCTCCTGCCCACCACCTCCCACATACCTGGAAAACTCTTACTTATTCTTCAAAGCCCAGCTCACATTTTCTTCCTCTCTTAAACCTTTCCTGTTCACTGTCTATTAGTAATCTGTTTTTTGAGCACTTCACATTTTCATCTATTCTGGTATTGATTATTGTATTATAATTGCTTGTTTTGAAGAATATCTGCCACATAGTTGATGTTCAGCAATTCTTTACTGAATAAATAAATTTCTCCAAAGAAAGCTCATTGGTTTTTTCCAAATATTTAAAATTGCACACCCCTTTATTGAATCATACTTCTAGGATTAAGAAAGAAAACCAGTATGAGCATTTGAACCTCCTATTGATTTCATTTTAAAAATAAAATAAACTTAAACACAATAATAAGATGTAAGTCTCGTGGACATTGCCAGGAAGTGTAGGGTGTGATACTTTCTTTCAAGTCAATTGTCATATACATGTTTGACATGAATGTAGAAGATGTGGTCCAACAAAAATTATTCCAGGGCTAAGCGTGGTACCGGGCTTACCCCTGTAATCCTATACTTTGGGAGGTCAGGTGGGAGGATCACTTGTGCCTAGGAGTTAGAGACCAGCCTAGGCAGCATAAGGAAACCCCATCTCTGCTAGAAATAAAAATTAAAAAATTAACCCAGTGTGGTACTACACGTCAATACTCCCAGCTACTAGGGAGGCTGAGGCAGGAGGATTGCTTGAGTCTGGAAGGTTGAGGCTGCAGTGAGCCATTATTGCACCACTACACTCCAGCCTGGGCAACAGAGCAAGACTCTCTCTCAAAAATAATAATAATTATTATTATTATTCCAGAAGTATTTAATTTCAGATTCAAAGATAGTTTTATAGGATTTGGAGAGTGTCTTAAACTTGGACAAAAGGACTTGGAGAGCATTTTTAAAAAATAGTAAACCTCAATCAAGAGTTAGAAAAACTGGAAAATTCACCTTAAAAATAAAAAAGTAGAAATTGTAAAAGGGGGCCTCCTAAAATATTGTATATTATCATCTGCTTGAACTGGATAAATTAGTTTGTTCCTATCAGAGTTCTCTGCAAAATGTCTTTTCAGAGTCTGCTCCTCAACCCACCTTGCCAAGGTTTTTGATAAAACATTTTTATTTCATTGTTTTTAGAGGCTCTTTCCTTCAGCGACTAATAAATCAGAATGTTTACACATGAAACAACAAAACACATTAAGCACCTATTAATTGGTTATTTTCTTTATTTTTCTTTTACAGAAAAATCTGTGACCCAGGCCTTACTGCTTTTGAACCTGAAGCTCTGGGTAATTTAGTGGAAGGGATGGATTTTCACCGATTCTACTTCGAAAATGGTACATTTATTCCTAATTTAATAACATGCCCTTTTTAAATGTCTCTGAATTTTTCCCAAATTTGCAGATTCTTTGGCTCTTTTCTACAATGAGAGTTTTCACCTTCATCCGGCATTTGAAACATATAATGTTTTGTATTCAAAATTGTAAAAAAAAAAATATGTCAGGCTTGGCTTACAGTTTTGGTGTGTTTTAAAAAATATCTTTGTATAAAAATTAATGTTGGCTGGGCACCGTGGCTCATGCCTGTAATCCCAGCACTTTGGGGGCCAAGGCGGGTGGATCACTTGAGGTCAGGAGTTCGAGACCAGCCTGACCAACAGGGTAAAACCTCATCTCCACTAAAAATACAAAATTAGCTGGGCATGGTGGCGCACACCTGTAATCCCAGCTACTTGGAAGGCTGAGGTATGAGAATTGCTTGAACCCGGGAGGCAGAGGTTGCAGTGAGCCAAGATCATAAGCCTGGGCAACAAGAGTGAAACTCCATCTCAAAAAAAAAAAGTAATGTTGATTGAATACACTTCAAGCAAGTTCCAGTTAATGGATAATATAGGCTATAAATCAGTTACAAAAAATGTTATTTCACGTTTTCATAAAACTATATATAAAAAAATTAGGCAGGCACAGTGGCTCATGCCTGTAGTCCCAACACTTTAGGAGACTGAAGTGGGAGGATAGCTTGAGGCCAGAAATTCAAAACCAGTATGAGCAACATAGTGAGACCCCATCTCTACAAAGAATACAAAAATTAACCAGGCATGATGACAAGCACCTGTAGTCCCAGCTACTTGGGAAGCTGAGATGGGAGATCACTTTGAGACCAGGAGATTGAGGCTGCAGTGAGCTTTGATCATACCACTGGATTCCTGCCTGGGTGACAGAATGAGATCCTGTCTCAAATTTTAAAAATAAGAAAAGGAAAAAATAGGAGGAAAAAATTTTTTAAAACCACACCATGCCAAAATATTCAACATAGAAGAGTGCTTTCAAGCATATGTGATGCTTATTTTCAAAGTAAAATGAAAATCAAGTTAAGTAATCAGATAAATCTTTCAATTCAAGTTTTAAGAATTGTGGTAGTTTCAGAGGAAACCGCCACTTTTCAAAGAAGGTGACAAAAGAAGTTCATCCTGCAGAAATCCTTCAGGTCATCAAGAAAAATGTAAACCAGGAATTCCCTTTATCCTTCTCTTTTTCCTTACACCTAATGACATTAGACATTATGCTGTGTTTGCATATTGCATTAAGTGAATGTACTATTTTTGCAGAGATCTTATTGAATTCAAGAAGAAAGGTATTATAGGAATAATTGGGATAATCACATCACTTTCAGTAATTATAAGCTTTGATAAGAATGTCTGCTTTGGCATGGATTTTCGAAGTAAGATGTGTTGAATGAGTTACTTTTTTTTATATGCATTAGGCATTTACAAACAAATAAACAAAAAGAACTATTTGATAAATTCTCTCTAACAAAGTTTCAGTAAATGTTATCATATTCCCTATATTCCAGTGTTCTGATAGCATCTCATGTTTCCTCCAATTAACTCTCTATTGACATCGTCTGATCCCTAATGAAAGAATTAACCCATTAATATTTTAACCTATTTCAGCATAACACTATACATCATGTTCCATAAATGTAATTCCTTCATAATGGGGTATTCAGGTGACTATAATAGTATTTTTGTATAATTTGAATAGATGTTTTCTGAGAATGGAAAGCATGTTTGGATAACAGCTAAAAACAATTCAACGTTTTCTAGTGATCTAAGAAAGGAACAGCATCAGTAAGTGATGTGCCCTAATCTTCCTCATATCTCTTGGTGATTGAATAATTAGAATTGGTAGCTACTGTTAAAACACCAGAGTCTGAAGCATAGTGAGGGCTACTCAGGCAAGGGAAAGAGCTAGAAGATCAGAATCAGGCTGTGTGCCAACACCACATTTTGAATGTTTATCAGATGATCACAGTGGACTATCATGGAATAGACTCTAGTATGTGGAGGACTCAGAGGATGAGATGAGAAACAAGTTCATAGGCTTGTTCAAAGGCTACCGCCAGCCTTATTTTGGAGACGGTGATATCCATACCTGAAACTTGATATATTGCCCTTCTCCCACGTACTTCACCAACTAACAAAAACAAACACCACCACAAGATCCCTGGTCAACTCTCCCAGCAGTTCATTCCTGGAAAAGACAGGAACTGCTTGGCACACCTGGGCCAGGCCTTCTTCACCTCTGTTCATATTGTGATTTCTGTTTCTAACCACTTTCCTTCGTAAATAATCTCTCCAGCTTTCTCACCCAATCAGAATTTCCAAAGGAGCATATAAATGCCTGTGAAGGAAACCAGATAAAAGAAAGACTGCATCCACTTTTGTTCTTTCCTTGCTTTGTACAGTGCCCAGTACCAGATTAGTATAAATAGTAGATTAATTAACTAATTAATTACTGACTGAATAAATGGCATTTCATGTATTGGTCCTAACTGATGTTATTACTGGTTTTAGTTTCCTTTACATAGAAACTAAATTTTGCTTTTCTTGTTTTTCTCTTTCAGCTTTGTCCAAAAGCAATAAACCAATCCACACTATTATTCTAAACCCTCATGTACATCTGGTAGGGGATGATGCCGCCTGCATAGCATATATTAGGCTCACACAGTACATGGATGGCAGTGGAATGCCAAAGACAATGCAGTCAGAAGAGACTCGTGTGTGGCACCGTCGGGATGGAAAGTGGCAGAATGTTCATTTTCATCGCTCGGGGTCACCAACAGTACCCATCAAGTAAATATTCCCAGGCTGTCAGCTTCTTTGTTAATATACCCATGGTCAGCTTCTTCTACTTATTCCATTGTTAATAGTGTGGTGTATGTTATTTAATGCTGGTAGTTGGTTACACTGATGAAAATAAATGCCTTCACGGGAAAGGTTTATGATTCTCTGGAAAGATCAATCAGATCAGCCATTTGTGGGTTGAAACTTGCTACAGAGCAGTATACAATAGGTTTGCATAGGACTAGAGACTACCTTATCAAAATCTCACAGGGTTAAATCTAGGGGATTTGTATAATAAGGCAAAATATTTGTGACTTCATTTTCTCAATTGACAGAAGGGGATATCAGAGGAAAGCATAGGGTGGAGTTTCTAAAATGGCCAATACATTATCAGGAGTTTCATTTCATGGATGATCCCCTAAAGCTCAGTTACAGAGACCGCATTTAAAAGGCCGTTGTCAGGTAGTGCAATGTCGTTCTCACCTCACCACTCTACCTCAGATATCGTTTGCTTTTCCAGTCACGATTAGGCACATATTTATTGTGAATCTCCTAGGTGCTTAACCTGTGCCAGATTCAACACAAGGTAAAAGATATTGCTTTCAAGGAACATGTATTCTCGTTTAGTCAATCATTGATTCTAAAGAAAAAAATGATATAATAAACTTTATCATCAACTTCAGAATACAGTAAAATTAATGAACAGTGTAAACTGTTTATAACAGTTTGGAAGTACACTTTGTGTATAAGATAGAATTTTGGACAAAATCTTAAATGATGAGTAGAATTTAGAGACATAGAAAGATAGAAAAAACAAAGCAGAATAGTCCAAGCTAAAGGAGCATCATGAAGAAAAGTACAATATCAGGATTTAGTTTAATATGATAGAACATTATTGGTAAGGAATGCCGGTTACAACTAGAGTAAAGAGGAATAATTGAAAATAGGTTTATTAGTAAAGTGGAGTGATATGAAAACAAGAAGAGTTTAAACTCAGTGTAGAAGTTTGGTCCACTGTTGATCTCTTTCCGAATTATCTCACCAGGATCACCTGTTAATATGTGGGATTTGGAATGGGGATTCATACAAACAGCCATTCAACTCACTCCAGAGAATCCATCATGATTTCTTAGTTTGATAACATACCACAGTGGTTTTCAAAGGCCTTCTGTATAGACTTAATACTTATATATCACTGTTGGATTTGTAAAAAGTGGGTCAACAGGGACAAAAAAAACCAAACCAAACAATAGGCTGAAATTTATTCTCAAAACCATAGCTATGTAATTAAGAGAAAAACACAAGAGGAATATGAAGATAATGAAGACACCTGTTTTTGTGTGTTTTTTACACCAAAGAGGTACAGCACAAATCACCAGTTAATGTAGAAGGGGTTACATTCATACAGTACCAGAGGGTTAGGTTTTTTTGCAATTCCCTGAAGTGTTTATGGGATGAAGCCTATTCAAGAAAACTTCATTTTATGCCAGGTGGCTTAAATGGGGCTTCTCTTAATAGGCCACCCTGTATTCCAAATGGGAAAGAAAACTTCTCAGGAGGCACCTCTTTGTGGCAAAACATCTAAGGCCTGAAAATCATTCACATATGGGTCTTGTAAGTAACATCCTGCTCCGTGATACTTTGTGATTGGAGCTGAATGAAAAGCTGCATGGCTGTTTTCCTTCCTTTTGAGGATATCTTTTCTTGCATAATATTCAATGAAAACCATACAAGGTCTTTGAAAATTCATAGCAATCTTGCATGAGCTTTTGAATCTAACATTCAGCCCTTTTTGGTAGCATAATCCTTATTTTAAAGGTAATAAACACTGAAATGAATTTTTTCCAACATGTGGATTATGTCATGTTAGAATCCTGAAGTTTTCACATCAAAAGTAAATTATGTCTAGGTCAGTTCAGATAACTCTCAATTATCCGGACTTAATTTATATTAAGCTTTAGAATCCTTTGGTGTCTTAACCATTCTTTCAAGAGGATGCAATTCCATAAGCAGCTGGCTATGGTGAATGTGTAAATCAATTTGCTGTGCCTGACTGAATATAATGGTGCTTGACCATGAGCACAGGCCACAGGAGGAAGTCAAGCTGAAATTTTAAACTCACAAAGTGGGTAATTCCAGAGGATAATTGAAAGTTGACTGTAATTAACTTCATGCTTTTATTGTTGTTTTTAATTAGTTGTTTCTTAGACTTGGGTTACAAGTATTCAGATATGTATGGTGCTGTTGTGAATATTTGCCTCATTCAGAGAACTAAACCTTATCAGAGCTTTTAACAAATAGTGCTCCCAGCTGTTGCTTTCAACAAAGGAGAGCTCCAATTAAAGAGAGTAATGATGTTCTCTTTACTTTTGAGACTATGTTCCTTGTTAAATTGACTTCTAGGTTTGATTTCCCAAGGAATCTAATAATAATAACAAAAGCTAAGGATGAACTTGAATTTTAAGTCTATTTCAGGAAAAAGATTATATTCATTTACTAATTTGTCCAGTAAACAGGAATGCTTAAGATGCATACTTAGATTTCATAATGTGACTGAAGCCTGTGTCCCTGTCTCTTTATTTTTAGCTTAGCTTTGTGTGAAAAAATAATTAATACTCATTTTCTATTTTAATACTGTCTTTGTGTAACATTGTATGTTTCTTCCTGTAATGATCACAAGCAAACATCTCTTATACATAGTGTTTTCAATCTATTTGTTAGCCAAGTTATAAAACCGTAGTGTAATCAAATCTATGGCAAAGCAATTTGATGATATTTTGTAAAACAATATAATTGATTTCTTCCTCCCCCTTTCTCCTTTCAGCTAAATATCAACAGTGCCACTTCTGCATTCTCTGTTCTCAAGGCACCTGGATGGTGACCATGGGCCGTCCTCTCCTCCTCTTCATGCATGTTTCTGAGTGCATGAAGTTGTGAAGGTCCTACATGTAATGCATATGTGATGCATCATCTTATCATATATTCCTTCCTGTACATTGTTTACACTTCAACTACGGGGATGTTCCTTGCAAACTTAAATTACTGTTGGCAAAACAATAGGGGGAGATTAGACAAAAAGAAAAAATCCACAATATTCCAAGTACAACCCTTCATCAAGTTTCTCTGTTAATGCCAAGATTTAACAGACTTAAGAACTATTGTTCTCTGAATGACAGTTTGTAAGAGAAATGTAAATTTTTTAGAACTCTTTGCTGTTAATCTGTTTTGGCTTGTTTGGTTTTTTTGGTTTTTCTTGTTTTTGTTTTTGTTTTTTTTTAAGGTAAAAAAATATACCTTCAGTTTCCTGGTGTGATCCTGGTTAAAATGGATGATTTTTCATGGGAAGTTTTGCTGATTAACAATTAAAGTGGGTTGATATGTGGGCAAAATCACTTATGAAAGTAGAAGCAAGAATGTGGTTTGCTACCACATAAAGCCATGCTCTTTTTGGTCAAACTGTGTAAACTGGAAAAATTCACATCATTTCTGAGTTTAATCACTTTAGGATATATTCACATTGTTTTGGTGAATTTGCTGAATTGAATTGTTTTTCTTTCTCGAATCTGTGATCTCTTTTCTTTATCCTGTTTCTTTGTTCCTTTCGTTTGCTTCCTTTTTTATTTTTCTTTTGTTCCATTCTTTTCTTACTTTTTTCCCTTTTCCTTTTTTGAGGAGGCCGGCCAGTAGTGTGTGAGAAAAGAAAAAAAGTGAAATTTGCATAATGAAGGTAAAAAGGAAATAAAAGCCTTTTGAAGGTGGCTCAACTAGCACTTTTGATCATCTTCAGGGCCCACAAAAATGTTGTCAAGATTTTAAAGGTTTATAATTCTGCTTAAGCTCTACTTTGGACTTAGGTATCCTAACTATGTTAGAGGTATTTGAATTGTTTAAACTTAGGATAAAAGCAAGTTCCTCCTGTGACTGCAACGTCTTACTGATTGGGACAGTTGCCAGGAGGATACCAAGTTGATAGCAGAGGGGGTTTTATGCAAACGCACTCACCTCCACCTTGGGGAATGAAAGGGTCACTTCTGCATCATCACTAGCTAGTGTTCTAGTGTTAGAGAGGCTTACAAATGTTTGCCATTCTCATAAGTGTTTTGAACTTGATCTTTGTGACTTGTGTTTTTTAGCTTCTCTCTTGAATCAGAGTATCGTTATCTTCCTCCAAGGAGTTAGGATTTTCCAGTTTAAAACAAAAAGGGAAATGTCCTAGGTTTTCTTTGTGCTTCTCATTTTTCCTTTGTTGATTCAATTCCTGTGATTTTTTTTGTTCTCTTCTCTGAAATGCTTTATAGTGCATGGAATCTCTGTCATTGTTATTTTAACGATAGTAATTCACAGTCCTCAGAAGCCTGTTTTTAAAGCAGAAGCAAAAAAGGAAAACAAAGCAACAAAAACAACCCTTCCTCTTTTCTCTCATCTCACCTTTCTGTGTTGATTACTAATCATCTTAGATATTATTGCTAGTGGATGTATGGTAGATGGGTTGAAGCTTTTCTGATAATTATTACACAATTTAAAACAATATATATTTAAAATAAATATATACAGTCAATATATTGAGCCATGTTAACCTGCCAATGAGATCTGTGAAAAAATAATGGCCTCATTTTTCCCTTTTTAATTTCTTTTACCTTTTTGTGAAGCAGCTATACGTGGCATACATGTATTTAAAGAAAAAAATAGGTGTAGAGTGTTTTTTTTACACTTTTAGCATGTGGTGTTGAAGTATTACTGTAGATCAAGTTTGTCTTCCGCACTAAGATGTGAGGAAATTGTGATTTGTTCTCTCCACCACAAATGAATTACACATTTATTATCTTCTATCATTTTGAAACACTGCAGTTTACCATGGGACACTGTATATATTTCTTGCCATAATGGTAAATGACTGATTGATATATTTAAGAGTTAATAAATTTGTGATTTCTGCTGACAGTGCGTCCATCTTTATTTCTTCAGAAGAGCTACTGTATTTATGCCTGCATGGTGCTGGCCAGTGTCAAGGGCAGTGTGTCCTGCTCTGGCCTCATTTAGTACATGACAATTTGCACTTGGTGGGAATGGCAAGTTAATAGTTCTCTATGAGCAAAACAATGGTCTCTTCTGGGAAAATGTTGCTGAAAACAACATAGTTAACAACTAAGATTCCTAAAAGCTTCTCTATACTATACCCTCCAATCCAGCCTTCACATGGCTGCTTTTTTTTAAACACGAACCTGACCTTGTAACGCTTTGGTGTTATCATCTCTGGGATATAGGCAAGCACCCCAGCTCCTGCTACTTCCCAACTTGAACTTGAGCATACATGGATGCTCAGCTTCTTTTGATTTGCTAAAAACATCCACTTGCTCACATGCCTGTTTATGCTGTTCATGGTGTTTATGTTTCTTACCTAGAATAAATAGTCTTCCACTACTTCTTACTCTTTCCTAAGATTCAGTGTAGAGCATCATGCTCCACAGCAAACCTTCCTAGGCTCTATTCTGGGCTTGCCTTCCCTCTCAATACTTGCATAATAGATTGTATTTACCTCTCCTGCCAACCACATTGTTTTGAAAATATATTTCTATTTGTGTTTCCTCTACTGCAGTATAATGTCGCTGTGGGCAAGAACTGTGTATTCATCATTGCATTCCTAAACCCAAACCAGGGCCAGGAATGGAGATATCATTGACAAATAGTTGTTGAATTGAGGCCGACCCCTTTTGATAACAGAAGCCTCAAAGTGTACTCAGATGGTCCTGGATTTAATGATGGGTTCTCTCACCATTGTCTTGATGCTCTGAGCAAGTTACCTCTTCCCTCTGAACCTCAGTTCCCATAGTTGTAAAATGAGAATAAACATACCAATTTAATAAAGATATTGTGAGAATTAATGGGTACAGAGTGACTAGAATGATATTTGATAGAAATTAAATGGTAGTAATGTAACTATTCTGATCACTGATATTAATATTCGTATTGTTATTATTCTTTACTCAGGAGGGTATGCAACTCTTGTTTTGCTGTTGGGCTGCCCTCTTTATGTAGGTTTACTGTTACTGCTGAGTATATATTCGGACTCAAATGTCTCAGCAGGATACTGAGAGACACCAAATGAAGTGGTCATCTAGCTGAATGTAGGAAAAATGAAATATAGTAGTAAATCAGTATGTTCTAAGGAAATTTTCAAGGAATATTAATGTTAACTCAAATTTCAAATTTTTGTGTAAGAAGAATTATAATTTAAGGGTAAACATAGATGACACAGCTTTCGAGTGATTTCATTGAATAAAATCCTACTGACTTCTATGAACCTTTCATGGCTCTGTGGTCTCTTTATCAGATTTTTTAAAGATGAGAATGTACAAAATGATTGCAGTGAAGATAGCATACTAGACCGTGTGTCCATGAGCTGAACAATAGCTGTCATAAACCACCCTGACCTGAGAAAGCAGCACGAAGCAATTACAGCGTTCCTGCTTTTCTCTCAAACAAAACCAATTCTCAGAAGAGAGCTGGAATGTTCTCCTGCAGACTGGAGTAGGAAAAGTTGATAGCAGATTAAGCAGTAATTGTACTCCAGAAGGATTTGCATTTAGGCTTTTGCTGTTTTACAACAGAAAAAAAAGAATTCTTGTTTGTCCGTAACAAGTGTTTTTTTGTTTTTTTAAAATGTCACCAACATTTAAAAATTGGATATGTCATGTAAAAGTCATGATTTCTGGCTTAAATAATTTGAAAAAGTGTAAGATCTACCCCACTGGTTCTGTGTTCACTACAGCAACAGTCAGAGAAGCTGCTGCCTCTTTTAGAGGGGAGCAAGCACTCCCCCATCCCCGCCAAGCACACACGTGCTTCATACCTGCCCCATGAGTTTGCTGCTTGCTCCTTGGACACTGAAGACTTCGACCTGTTTCTTTTTTTCTTTTTTCCTTTTTTTTTTTTTTTTTTTTTTTGTTTGTTTTTTTGAGACAGTCTCATTCTGTCACCAAGCTGGAGTGCAGTGGCACTAACTTGGCTTAGTGCAACCTCCTCCTCTTGGGTTCAAGGCTCATGCCTCAGCCTCCTGAGTAGCTGAGATTACAGGTGCATGCCACCACACCCAGCTAATTTTTGTATTTTTATTAGAGATAGGGCTTTGCCATGTTGGCCAGGCTGGTCTCGAACTCCTGAGCTCAAGAGATCCACCTGCTCGGCCTACCAAGTGCTGGGATTACAGGCGTGAGCCACCATGCCCAGCCAGCTTTGACCCCTTTCTTAAAGCCAAAGGCCATCCCTGTTGGCACCTCAGGCCCCAGTGAACAGGTATGGGCATTGGTTTATAGAGGGATTGTTCTCAGCATCCCTAAAACCATACTACTTAGGCAGCTGTCTTATTGCTAGACCTCTGCTACTAAAATGCTTGTCATTATTTTCTATTTCGTTTTAAGAAGAAAATCGAGGTCCACACACACACACACACACACACACACAAAACAAAGCACAAAGTTTTTCTATGGTACTATTTCATTTATTAAAGAAAGATCTGCAGCTATTTTACAGTAAAATGAGTTTATTTTGTCCTAGTTTTAAAGTCTTCAATGGCCAAGAACTGTTGGGTAATTTTTATTGCTGAGTCTCTAGGCAGGACCAAGACAAATTGTGAAATGCTTATACAAATTCTAGTAATTTTCTGTCTGCAACCAGATGTTTAGAAACTGCTTTGGAATATTATGATTTGCGCTATGGCCTGACTCAATTGCTAGCACATAATGTTATCTGGGCTTAATCTAAGCTCTTTACAAGGCTAGTAGAACCTAACTCACTTGCTCCTTGGACTTTCTCACAACCTTGGAAACCCACAACCATGGATACATCCTCTTATCTACTTGGGCCATCCTCATAATTCTCTGGCTGAATGTAGCTGGAAAAACGTGCCCCTGTGCTGACAGGTCTTGTTATATATTCTTGGCTATTCACCTCCCTCAAATAAACCCCAGAGACTGCCCAAACATCATATGTCCCTAATCCATTCTCTCTTCCGGTCTTCTGTCTACTATTTCAGACTTCATTTTCTTTTCCCACCTCCAACATTTCTTCCCCATCCTCACTCAGGTGAGGACCTTGCTCCTTATTTCACTGCAAGAAATGAAGTAATCTCTGCATCTCTGTGTATGCACCCTGCTATCTCTTTTATTACTGTTCGTAAATAGGTCATGCACCTGACAAAGGCCACCAGCTCTGCTCACAGGTAGCAGCTCTCCTCACCTCACCTTGTCATTATAAATAATTTCCTCCATGCTAGATGTATCCACCAGTGCCCCATTTCTTTATAGCTAGATTCATTGAAAGCCTTGCCTAAATCGCTGTCTGAAATTTCTCTCCTCCCATTCTCTCTTAAACCCACTCCAGTTACCCTTACCACTCCACAAAACAGTTCTCTAAGTCACCAATGACTACCATGTTGTTAAATCCAAGGATCCATTTTCTGTCCTCATTTTTACTTCATCTCTCAGCAGCATTTGACACAGTTGTTCATTCTGTCAATCTTTAAACATTCTTCTCTTGTTGTTCAAACAATACATTTGCCTGATTTTCCTCCCAGCTTTATAGATGCTCCTTCCCAGTCTCTGACTGGTCCTTTTTCATCAACCTGACTTTTACATTTGGAAGACTTTTTGTTTTCGTTATTTTTTTTTTTCTGTCTGTTTTTGAAACAAAGTCTTGCTGTGTTGCTTAGGCTAGCCTTGAACTGGGCTCCAGTGACCCTTCTACCTCAGCTTCCTGAGTAGCTGGGACTATAGGCACATGCCACCATGTCCAGCTTGACTTTTATATTTTGGAACTCACCTTCATTCTCTCCCAGGATAATTGCATCTAATCTCAATGGCTTCAGATTATATTAGTGATTCTCAAACATACATCTCCAGCTCAGATCACTCCCCTAAACTCCAAACATATATATTCAGCTGCCTATTGGAAATCTACATTATACATCTAATAGGCATGCCAAATTAACGTATCATAAACTTAGTGCCTGATAGTCTGTACCAAAACCCTCTCTTATAACTCTTTCCATATCTCAAGGATGGGTAACTCAGTTCTTCCATTGATCAGATCAGAAATCTTGGTACCATTCTTAATTCCTCTCTTTCTATTTGAAATCCCTTCAAAACATAACGAGAATGTGACCACTTCTCACAATACTGTCTGCTACCTCCCTTGAATCAAATCATCATCCTGTTATCTATATTACTGAAATATCCTCCTAACAGTTTCTTGGCTTCTGTTCTTTGTCTATTCTCTATGCAGCAGTCAGAATGAACTTGTTAAAATATGTCAAAGCATATCACTTCTCTGCTAAAAATCATCTGATAGTTTCTGCTTTCACTCAAAGTAAGAGACAAAGTGAGTCCTGCCTGATGCCCCTCTCTCTATGACTCTCCTCTTCCTCTTCTGTGAACGTACCAGCGGTGCTCCCATCTTGTGACCTTTACACTTGCTGTTTACTCTGCTAGACACACTCCTCCTCATAAAGGCAAGAGGCAAGAGGCTGGCTCCTTCACTTCCTTATTTCGTTACAAAATAAAGTCACCTTCTTGGTCAAGCCTTCACTGATAATCCTATCTAAGATTTCAAACTCCCTCCCCCACCGGCACTTTATATCTTCCTTCTCTCATTTTCTTCTGCTTGGTACTTACTATTTAACATACTGCTTTCCTCATTTTATTCATGTTATTTATCAGTTGTCTCCTCTCCTAAATTACACACACAGCGAGAGCAGGGATTTTTTTCTCTTTTGTTCACTCGTGTATTCCCAATTCCTAGAAGCATCTGGAACATAGTAGGTGCTTAATTAATATTTGTGGCTGAATAAATGAATTGCTCTCTTGCTTTACAGTTGAAAAACCTGAGGCTCCCAGCACATATATGATTTGCTTCAGAGTAATTCCAAGAGCTGTAAATTGCTTACATCGTAATCAACTGAAAAAGAAAAAAACAACTCTACTGTAGCTAAAGAACTTTTAGCCATCATTGCACACATTTAGAATTTATTAAGCTGTAAGGAACAGAAACTAGATTCCAAACACCTTAAATAATAAGGAAAATACATTACTTCCACAAGAGACAGATGAGTCAGCTCTGGCTGTTTATTTCAGTAACTTCAACAACATAAAAAAAAGAACCCAGGTTCTTTCCATTTTTTAGCTCTGCCCTTGCAAGACAGTAAACTGTATCCTCCAGGTGAAGCGACCTCAAGGTCCCAAAATGCATGAGTTGGTTCCTCATGTCACATCCAGACAGGACAACACCCACTGTAAGAGGAGCGCTTGCCCTTCTCCACACCTCCCCTTACCCATCCTCAGCAAGGAAACATTTCCTAGCAGCCCAGTTGGCCCAGAACTGGACCACAGGCCACACACTATTGGGCTCAGACTAATAACCTAACCGTCAGCTAGATATGAGCTACTGGTTTTTAGACCATGGGTGTTCAGGGGAGGGTGAACACCCAGAGAGAGACTGGATTGTGTTGCTTTTTTCAAGAAAGAGTTTGGGAACTCATTGGAATCAGGAAAAGTCAGAACAAATTATGTTTGTATTGTCCCCTTTAAGGTTGTTATTCTATGGATATAATGAGAGTTGTGAAAAAAATAAAATATGATGAAAGAAATTGTTATTTTCTTCAAACTCTAAACCTCATCGGCTGTTGCATTCGCTCTTGCTGTAGCTTCCTGATGTGACCAGCCAGTGCTGGATAATTTTTCATCACATAATACTTTGGGACTAGGAAACTAAACATCTCATTCAGTTTAAAGTTCTTGTAGGAATTCCAGTTGGAAGAAGGATGCATTAAACCAGAAGTGCTCTGTACCACCTTTAGACGATACTACCTACGCCCTGCCCTAACTTCAATGAAAGTTGTTTTAAAAACAATGAAAAGACTGCTTAGCACCTGAAACCACATTTAGTGATCAATTTTCTTCAGTTCTGCTTTTCTGTTTTATTACTTTAAATAAGTAAAATAGGAAAGTGAGCGCGTGGGGCGACTAGCAACCAAGCACACATCAATGATCTTATTCACAATCCACCCACTTGGTTCTGCCTGGCAAAGTGAACAAAAGAACAAGCAGCGAGTTCACCCACAGAACCTGTTCCTCCAGGGTCTGAAGAAACAATTGCTGTTGTGTGGGAAGAAGTGTTTAGCTAAGCGATTTGTGATTAGGTGGTGTTATGTGTACAATGCTTCTTTTTGTCAATATCATTGCTCATTATAGGTGACTCAGAGACATTCTACTGAAGATGGAGTTGGTTAGTCATCATAGCCTTATAAAAGCATTAATTTTCAGAATTTCCCTTCCTCTCCTATTTGCTCTTTTAATCTTGTCATGAGCACCCTTTCACCCCCATACAAAAGAAGTAGATGCTTTATTGTTCACACAGTGAGGAAAGAACTCCCTCAGGGCATAGGGCTAAGAGGACTAATTTAAAAAATGACAAGTTTGCATTCCTGCATTTCTCTCTTTCAGTTCATAAGAAAATTAGTTGGCCCATTTTACTAAAAGATGGAAAACTCAATGTATACACACGTGTATATGTAGGTACATATGAAGAGATATGGAAAAAGAGTCACTTCAGAATGGTAAAGAGTCATTTGGCTGGCAAGTAGAGATGAAAAGCAAAATTAAACAAAACTTCCTTGCAGGCAGGAGATAAGAACTAAAGGAAACATTGATTAAGGAGCCACTATGTTACAGTCACTGTGATTTAATAAAAAAAAAAAAGTTCCCGGAAGGAGAGAGCCCCTTTCCCGGAAGATTTCACTTTGGGATCATATCTACTTTCTAACTTGGCTCTCCTGCCTTCTGAGAGATTCATGCTTTAGTCAACAAAACTCCTTCTTAAAGCTTATCCAAGTAAACATGCTCTACTTTTGGAACAAGTCACACTTAGCCATGGGAGATTTCACCATCCCATTTATTACTCATTCCCCAAGAGCCATTCTCAGCGTTGAGACATTAAGGCTGGAGAAGCATCTTGGCCTGGCTCAGTGTGATCTGTACACTGATGTTATAATGCCACTTGGCAGGAAAGTGTGAAAAGGAAATGAGGGAAAGAGGGGATGAGAGTTTCGAAGCTCCAGGTCTCAGCAATATGAAACTTCAAGTATATTTCTCTTGCGGGTTAATCCTAGCATTGTGTTTCTCATCCACGAAAAAAACTTTGCTGGCTGCCTCATGATCATCTATGTCCTCTCATTTTTAGTGTATTTAGTTTCTTTTCTACTTTCCCTTCAAGCTTACCAGAAAACTATGGAGCACTATATACTTTTTTTTTCTTTCTTTTGAGACAGAGTCTTGCTCTGTCACCCAGGCTGGAGTGCAGTGGCCCGGTCTCTGCTCACTGCACACTCCGCCTCAGGGTTCACACCATTCTCCTGCCTCAGCCTCCCCAGCAGCTGGGACTACAGGCACCCGCCACCTCACCCAGCTAATTTTTTTTGTATTTTTAGTAGAGACGGGGTTTCACCAGGTTAGCCAGGATGGTCTCAATCTCCTGACCTCGTGATCGGCCCGCCTTGGCCTCCCAAAGTGCTGGGATTACAAGTGTGAGCCATCGTGCCCAGCCTAGCACTATATACTTTTAGTGATGATTTTATAAGACAGATTTTGAAATACTGAGTATCTTTTCTTCATATCATCCTTCATCTGAATAAAGGAAAAGGGGATATTCTGTTCTCCCAATTACATAAATACAGCAAATACAAGATCATACTACACATTCTTTTATGTAACTTGCTTTTTCACTTACCAGCATATAATAAACAATAAACAAATTTTATTTCAGAAAATATGCTTCTATTACGGCTGGTGGCTTCACTGGAATCTATCTAAATGATATACAATTTATTTAACCACCTATTGTTAAACATGTACTTTTTTCTTATTTTTACGCTACCAACAATAAGCCAATTAAGTAATTCTTGTAGCCAATATTTTTGCACACTTATTTCCTTAGGGAAATTGCCAGAGGCAAAAATACTGAGTCATCCATTCCATTTTTAACTTCCAAAAACAGTTATGATTTGTAGTGCAGAAATTACCAGAAAGATAAAATTACATACCCAAGCTAACTTAGTGGTGATTTATCTCAAATCCAGGTTTCTTCATTTCATGTCCAGTGTCCTTTGCACTGTTCAGTCATCTGCAGCTTTTTTAAGCCAGCATGCTTGGTTTTAGCAACAAGTGCGAGGCACCACACAGGAGGGAGATTCCAGAACAATATTGCTATTCATAGCTTTAGTTCTGAGATGCTGTCCTCAACTTCCTCTTTATACCTGATTACATTCTTCTCCAGATATTCCTATACATGGGCCTTGCTATTGAGGCTGTTGTTTTAGTTCTGTTGTTGTTGTTTCTTCACTTCTCTTTGACCTTTAAAAGCGACACACTCATTTCTTACATATCATTTAGGTTGTTCTTAATTATTATTTGGGGTATGTAGTGCCCTAGACAAGCATCAAAAGTCCTGATAGAACTACTCAGCCTAAATTACCGGTTTCAGAACTACTGTATAGATCAGAGAGAATGACACGAAAATGCAAAAACATCCATTTTTCTTTATCCCTTAGCTGTTATTTTTGTTATACTGGTGAAAGAAAAAGGAAAAGAAAGAAAGAAAGAAAGAAAGAAAGAAAGAAAGAAGAAGAAAGAAAGAAAGAAAGAAGAAGAAAGAAAGAAAAGAAAGACAGAAAGAAGAAATACGGAAAGAAGGAAGACTTAAGGAAGGAAGTGAAGAGGAAGAAGTAAGGAAGTAAGGAAGGAAGGAAAGAAATTCCAGAAAGATACCAAATGATCTCTTAGAGTAAGTAAAAGTACATGAATGGAAGAAATTAAAAATAGACAGAGAATTAAGTATAAAGATAAACATATATAAGAGAAAGAAAGAAAGAGAGAGAGAAAGAAAAGAAAAAAGAAAAGAAAAGAAAAGGAAATGCCTCATTTTCAGAAGCCCAGATAAATGGATAGCTTATAGATGCTATCCAGTCTAACAGCTAATTTTGTAAGTAAGAAATCCCAAGAAATGGAATAGCCATAGTCCATTTAAAAACTGGAATGGAAACAGGATGAATTTTTGAAACCTAGAGCAATGTTTCTTATTTTCGCCTCAGGACCACTTTACACCCTAAATGTAATTCATAACCTCATAAAGCTTTTCTCTGTGTAGATTATATTTATTGATATTTGCCATTTAAAAAAATGAAAACTAAAAAAGTTTTAAAACACAAAAATATTCAAGCACATTGTCCATTAGCTCTCAGAGGAATGATGTCACCATACTTTTTTTTCTTTCTTTCTTTTTCTTTTAAGACAGGGTCTCACTCTGTGGCCCAAGCCAGAATGCAGTGGCTCAATCATGGCTCACTGCAACCTTGACCTCCTTGAGCTCAGGTGATCCTCTCACCTCGACCTCCTAAGTAGCTGGGACTACAGGCATGCACCACCACCACACCCAGCTAATTTTTGTATCTTTTGTAGAGTTGGGGTTTTGCCATGTTGCCCAGGCTGGTCTTGAACTCCTGGACTCAGGCAATCCACCCACATCGCCCTCTCAAAGTGCTGAGATTACAGGTGTGAGCCACCATGTCCAGCCTCACCACACATTATAGAGGCTCTGGAAAACACTGTACACTCATGAAGGAATAAGAATGAAACAGGAAGTTAAGGTATGTTTGGTATGATAATGAAAATAGTTTTAACCTCTTGCAATCCTTGAAAATGTCTCAGGGACCCCAGGATGTTCTTGAATCACACTTTAAGAATGTCTGTGGGCCAGGCACGGTGGCTTGCCCATGTAATCCCAGCACTTTGGGAAGCCGAGATAGGCAGATCACTTGAGGTCAGAAGTTCAAGACCAGCCTGGTCAACATGGTGAAACCCCATGTCTACAAAAAAAAAAAAAAAAAAAAAAATGCTGGGTATGGTAGTGGGCACCTGTAATCCCAGCTGCTCGAGAAGCTGAGGCAGGAGAATTGCTTGAACCCGGGAGGTGGAGGTTGCAGTGAGCCAAGACCACACCACTGCAATCCAGCCTGGCGACAGAGCAACTCCATCTCAAAAAAAAGAACTTCTGTACTAGATAAAATAAGAAAGAGGTATGGAGTAACTAATCAGAAATGTAACAATGTACCTGAAGTCTTAACAATCGGGACAATTTGGAATCCACACTCCTCCAATACATTTCTGATGATGGACTACACACAGTGATTTGGTTGTTAAATAGATAATTAAATTTAGAATAAGAACAAAGTACAAGTAAATATTGATGAATAGAAAAAGATGACAAATAGATTTGGACAGAAACAGAGAGGGAAAAACAGTCACCAAACATAGTAATTGACAATATGACTACAGTATTTGGAGGATGGAGGAGAGGCGGAGAAGAAATCAGGCACCCTAAATTAAGCTGGCCAAGAAGGAGTACCAGGGGCTGGATTTATTCTCCTCCCTGAAATAACTTCAAAAAACACAAAATCTGTAAAACAATGGTTTTCAGACATAGGCTCTCAGACACCACAGGACAGTGATCTCTCAGAGATAGGAAGAACCAAGGTGAGTCCGGCGATTGCCCCAGCATACAGGTCAGAGGATTTCCAGCCTACAGCGCAAGGCGGGTAAAATCCAAGCATTACTCAGCCAAGCTCCCAAGTTGAAGACATGGACGTGGGAGAACAGGGAGGTCAAAGCAGCTACAATTCATAGGACAATGTGCCAGAGAGAAGAGAACGGCACGGAGAATGCTGTGGAGATTTGCAGAGGGTTCTCCTTTAGCCTTCAGCTGAGTACTGATTAGCGAAGGCTAAGGAAAAATACACCTGAAAGAATTCACTGGAGAGATCCCTGGGGCTCATACAAGCCCAGGAATAGTTTGTGCTCTCACCAGCCAGGGAAAAAAATCCTTGTCATTCACTGGGCATGGGATGCAGTACTCAAAAATGCATTGTCCCTATAGTAGGAGAATATTAGCCCTAGACTAAAGGCTTCTCCGATCCCACTTAATGATACTAAAAACAAGTCTCGAAAAAAGATCAGACTGTTTGCAAGTGGCTTAACTGAGCCCCAGAAAAAAAGATTTAAGAATAATTTACAGGAGTATAAAGGGCCCAGCAACAAATAAGGTAAAATGTACTATGGCAGGTATCCAATAAAGAAATCATCAGGTGTGAATCGTGATAGGAGAAAAACCAATAAAAGAAACAGATTCAGAGAGGACATGAATGATACAGTTAGTAGACAAAGACATCAAAACAGTTGTTACAATTATATTTCATATATTGAAGAAGGTAGAGAAAAAATTGAGCATATTAAATATAAATATTCAAGAATATATGTGTGTGTGTCTAAGTAAATACTTTTTATAATTTTTGGATTCAATTTTCTAAGATTTTTTTGAGAATTTTTGCATCTATGGTCATGAGAAATATTGGTGTATAGTTTTCCTTTCTTATAGTGTCTTTATCTGGTTTTGGTGTTAAGGTAATGCTGGCCTCATAGAATGTATTAGAATATGTGCACCCTGTTTCTATTTTCTGGGAGAAATTGTAGAGAATTTGTATTATTTCTTCTTTAAATGTTTGGTAGAATTCATCAGGGAAACCATGGTCCTGGTGCTTTCTTTTTTTTTTTTTTTAGGTAATTAGTTATTGATTCAATTTATGTAATAAACATAGGCCTATTCAGATTCTCTACTTCTTGTGTGAGTTTTGGTGGTTTGTGTCTTTCAAGTAATTGGTCCATTTTCTCTAAGCTATCAAAGTTGCCTGAATAGAGCTGTTCATAGTTTTCCTTTATTATTCTTTCAATGTCCATGTGATCAGTAGTGAAGATCTCTCTCACATTTATGATATGTGTAATTTGTCTTTTTTTTCTTGGTGACAGTAACTTCAAATCCCTGAATTTATTTGTATTTGCTTCTATATAAGAAATTATTAGAAAGTTATGTCTATCATCAAAAAGTTATTTTATTTTAAAAACAATCCTCCTTGGAGTATACATTGGAATGACTTTCTCCAGATGAAATTCACAGTTCCTCAGGCACTAGTTTGCTCCAGAGTAAAGCACATCCACCAACAATGGATTCTGAACTCATTTTTTTTCTCAACTCCCAACAGGTTAAAATTGCAGTTGAGTGCGTACTGTTAGTAAAATGGCCAGGGCACATTTTTTGAGGCGGTGTCCCAGGAAGTCATTTGTTGGCAGTCTTACTTTCTGTCAGATAAAACTGTGCTATAAGGAATGCTCCCATGCCATGCCTCAAGAAGTTTGCAACTGGTCCATAAAAACAAACCAAAAGTTACTGGTCTACAAGTTTAGACAATTCAGTATTCCACACACATTGCTGTCACTCCTTGGTCTTCTACAATTCGTCATAACAACATGCAAAGAAAACATAATGTCGGCCGGGCAGGGGGGTGCATGCCTGTAATCCCAGCACTTTGGGAGGCCGAGGCGGGTGGATCACCTGAGACCGGGAGTTCGAGACAAACCTAGCCAATATGGTGAAACCTAGTCTCTACTAAAAACACAAAAATTAGCCGGGCGTGGTGATGCACACCTGTAATTCCAGCTGCTTGGGAGGATGAGGTAGGAGAATTGCTTGAACCCAGGTGGCAGAGGTTGCAGTGAACCGAGATCACACCACTGCACTCCAGTCTGGGCAACAGAGTGAGACTCTGTTTCAAAAAAACAAAAAAAAAAGAAAGAAAATGTAATGTCTTCCAACAGAAAACACTCTGTGCCACTGTCTGATTCTCTTCAGATTTCTCTAGATGCCAGTAAATAATTATTTTATTATGAGTGGGGGTGTTAATTGCTTCTAGAAGTAGAGAAATCTATTTAAACTTAATTGTCCAAATAAAAATGAAGTGAATAATTAGGAGATGTGACTTATACTCTCTTAAACTTCACAGAGGACAGGGCATGTAAAATATAAAATCATATCATTTTAAGGTTAATTTTAGAATGGTGCCACTAAATTAACACAAGTATTTTGATCTATTCCTAAAACACAGATATTAAAGTTTTGGGCAAATCTGAAATCAGAGAGATTAAATCATACTTTTGACATCACTCACTCTGTAGTCCTAGGCAAACTTCCCAGTTCTCTCTAACCTCAGTTGTATATGGAATGAGAGTAATAAAAGTCGGTTGTTGTAGAATGAGATAATGGATGCAAAGCATTTTAATAGAGTGCCTGGTACAAGTGCCTAATAAATATTAATGATGATGATAATGCTGCTGACAATGATAATGATCATGATAATGATGATTAGCGGAACATGTTCAGAGGAAAGCAGGAAGCAAATTTGCCTACCTTACTTTAGTGGTGACTTTAAAAAAGCTTTATTGAAATCTGCTTCCCATACTATAAAATTCACCCGTTTAAAGCGTGTATTTCCATGGTTTGAGTATATTTACAGGGTTGTGCCTCACTACCAACTTTAGAGTATTTTCATCATCCCCAAAAGAAACCACTTATTTAATAGCAATCACTTCCCACTCCAACCCCACCCCAGTCCTAGGCAACCACCACTAATCTATATTCTTCCTCTATAGACTTGCTATTTATATAAATAGAATCATACAATATGTGGTCTTCTGTAGCTGGCTTCTTTCATTTAGCATTATGCTTTCAAGGTTCACCCATGTTGTACCATCAATCAATATTTCATTTATTTTTATTACCAAATATTTTTCCATTGTATGAATACACATTCTATGTATTCACTCATCAGTTAATGGACATTTGGGTTGTTCCCACTTTCCAGATATTATATGTAATGCTGCTTTAAACATTCATTTGCAAGTTTTTATGTGGACATGTGAGTGGACGATTTTTAAAAGGAAACTTTAAAAGCTCCTTTGATAAAGAAGAAGCACTGCCCAAATCTCCTTCAAACAAAGTCTTGCTTTCAGCTTGTGGTGACTGTGATATTGAAACGACCTCCAGCTGTCAGCTTCTTCAAAGTCAGCCTCAGCTGCAGAAAATCAGGGGCATGCCCTTTCTGGGGCAGCCCACATAGCATGATGGACCAAAGAAGTCTGAAGACCAGCTATTTCAAGTTGTTGTGGACACTCTGATGGCCCATACTCCGTTTAGAGCTTCCCATTGCATTAGCCAAGGTTTCTTGCCACTCCACTGCAGTTCAGCTTCTTCCTATACCAGGTTCTGTTTCGTCCCCTTTTCTCCACATGTGTTGATCCTAATGAAGATCTTGTGCCCCTAATTTATTCTTGCCTCCCTGGTAATCCAATCTGGAAGACTCCTGCATGAGGATGATATTGGGGAAGGATTAGCCACTTGATGACGATGATCCTGAGTCCTCATGTCTCATCCATTGATTCCAGGATTGCTTTAAAACCATAAAACTGAGACATCCAGAATGGTGGCATTTTATGGCCCTTGGTGGAAAGTAGATATGAGAGACTTCAGAGAAGCACATTTTCACACATCTTAATCACAGTATGACAAATATGATCCTGGGTTGGTAAAAAGAACCTGGAAAATTCAAAGAATAATTATGATAATTGATTGTTATTCATTTACTACTGTATGGAACAATCTTTGAGAACATAGGAATTCAATACTACTTGACTCTCCAAATCTTTGAATCCAGGTTTTAACCGATCCATACTATCTCAATGAGATATTTACCAAGAGAGAAAAATATAAAGATGATCTGAACTTATCTCACATTCTTTGTCCTATGTTACTTGGGGCTTATACAGTTCAATTTTTGAATAAGTAAAACGAAGATTTTAAATAATTATTAATCTAGTATCTCATTAACGAGAAGGAATTTCTTGCCTTCATCTTTAAACAGATGGAATACTAAATAAACTCAACATCCACAATTTAATCTGAACAATTGTTCTCCTCTGAAGCCCTTATGTAAGGTAAAAATTAGAGAAAGAGTGTGTAAGAGAGAGAGAGAGAAAGAGAAAGAGAGAGAGACACTGCTGAGCTGAGCTAGAGAGAGAGAGAGACCTGTCTGGATTTCCTAGGTAGGGTAGATGTCCCAGAAAAATCAGAAAAAGACTAGTAAGTAGCCCTGAGCGTGGACCACGGGCAACAGCTGTGAGTAGATCTTATGCACCACAGATTTTTTAAAAACAGTCTTATAACTTCCACAAATATTTTGCCATCAATCTTGCCATGTTAGTGTGCCCTTTATTACTGACTACTGCCATGCTCTATTCTGTGGAAAATCAAGCATCCATCCAACCCAAGCAAAATCAGAGTGTTTTAGGAAATGTGAATTCAATTGACCAGCACATTTCAGACTAAACATGGCCACTGCCTCTTTATTTCCTGTACTTGTTTAGTTTACAATTCACATTTGGGTATTTTCTCTTCAGTAACCCCATTTCATTAGAGGTCTCTGGAGTCCCTGAATCTGTTTTGTTTACTTTATTGGATTTCTTCCAGGCTGTGTCTGAGAAATCATGACTGCTTTTGCTCAGCGCAACTGAGGACTCACTTGCTGTAATCAATCTACAGTATGCCTTTGACCTCAGGACACCCCCTGAGCTGCTGTCCAGCTGCACTTCTAGCTGTGTATTTCAGCTCCAGTGTTTTCCTCTGTTTTGCTGTCTTATTACCAAATGGGTCTACATTGTAATGCTTTAAATAACAAGATATGTTCACTCTGCTTTCTAAAGATACTCTTAGCATTTTGTAACTCTTATTGACAAGTTATGAGCCTTTTCACTGAAGAACCATGCAGCCGTCCTCTTGCTCCATTCCAGAGATGCTCTCTTTGGAACCAGAATCTTGAGCAAGAGTCTTCATATAAGAATATTGGCAGTCGCTGTATTAAAAATTGTGAAATTTTAGAGTGTCATCTTTACAAAAAAAAAAAAAAATGGTGCCTCATTAGCTATTTGTGTTGAAGTCTGCCTATATGGTTGGGGGAAAAAGAGAGAAAAAAAAATCTAATTTGAATGCTGTATTTTCTGTGCAGTGATGGGCGTGTGGGTGGGTGTGTGTGTGTGTCTGTTAACCCTGGGAAAATTTGATCATGAATCCTTTACATTCACAGTTAAATTTGACTTGAACAGTTGCATATTCTTTTTCTGGTCCATCTCAATCTCTTTTATGTTCTTTCTCTTAATAAAACATGTCTATGGTTTCAAAACCACACGGTTGTTTCCAGAATGTTTTCAACTGCCTGATTGGCTCCTCTCCATGCAAAACTGTTCACTAGGGTTTCTATTTCTTGTCTACTCAACTTCTGTTTCAGCAGCAGGAAGACATCCTCCCCTCTGTCTCCAATTATCTTCTGAAAAGGCCACATTCTACCAGGATCTCTTCATCATAACAACATTGTTTGTTCTACAAGACTAAATGGAATACTGCTTTGGTTTTCTATGCACTGTATATACTTAAATTAATCTTTTCTTCTAATGACCAGATAGTTTTGGCTCTTTGAAGAACATGCACATTTAAGGGTTAATGTATTTTCTCTATAGCTGTTTTCTGTTTTGTTTTGTTGTTTTGCTAAAAAGTTCACCATCTCCACTTCAAAATCAAAGTTAGGCTTTGGAATTGCTTGCTGGAATTCTCACTGCTTGGCTGCATCATTTTATTCATTTGGTTAAATGTTTTTTGTTAGCAGACAGAAGAGTTACACCACATTAATGAGGCCAAAAGCAATGACTCATCTGCGTCTGGAAGTGCTGATTTTACCCTCATGGGATTGAGAATAGAAACCTTTTTAATCAAGATGATCAGCCCTGCTGCCATGGTGATAGGAAGCAAGTTTTCACAGGTAGTTAGAATTGCATGACACTTCAGCATTTCTCTGGGGAGAAAGATGCCACTACCAGCAACTCCCCTCTGATCCCAGATGCTCTCAGGAACCAATTTCTTGCCCTAATGATGGTTCTTAATTAGGAGTCACAGTATTAGGTCACTCATGTCTGAAAAACTGTTGTTTTGCCCTTACACTTCTTAAACTTTGTTTTAATGAAGTTTATAATGTTGTTACCTACTGGACACTATCTTTTGGAAAAAATGACTTACAAAGTTGCTTTTTGAACAAAGAGCATTTTCAAGCCCAAATCTGGAAAAGGTTATTAATAGTGACAACTTTTAAAAAATTCTTATTCTTCTTATATCAGAATAATTCGTATTAAGTATAGAGCATTTGGAAAATTCAAAAAAGCATAAATAATAAGATAGAAATTATCAGTAACCACAATATTTGCACATTTTTATTAATGAAGATTTAATGGATATTTTTCCTTGTTTCTTCTATATATATATAGATGCTTTTCTGTTATTACAAAAAATAGCTTAGTTACATAAATACATCTTTGTATTGCTTTTTCAATGAATATATCAAATGTCACTCTATGAATTCATATTATACGTTTTATATATTATGATATCCCCATGTATTAGCTAGGATACTGCTACCTACTATTCTAAATATGCTTCCAACTCTCAGTGACTTAACCCAACAGAAGTTTATTTCTCTCACATGTAGCAAACCAGTGTGGGCCCCTCTGGTCTGCAAGCAACGTTCTATGTACAGATTCAAGGATCTAGCTTTTTCCATTTGTGTTTTTGCCTTCTCCCAGAGTTCCAAAATGCTCTGCTTTCTGTGCCAGATGGAGAAAGAGAAGATGGAGAATGCACACCTATTTTATAGATTCTAGGTCTGAAAGTGACCCACATCATCTCCACTCACATCATATTCACATTGTTGGGAACTGTCACAAGGCTCCACCTGGTCACAAGGAAGCTGAGAAACATGGTGTCTAGGTGGGCAGCTAATTCTCAGTGATAATTGTTTTCTATGGAAGGGAAGTACATAGTGTTAGTGATCTTACATGGTCCACCATGTAAGTGGACCATGAAGTGTTTCTTACATGTCCACCCAACTGGGCAGCCAATATTCATGTGCAAACTTCTTTCTAAACACAACACAACTGCTTTCTTTCCAAGGAGCCATGTAAGAGTACACTATGTAAGATGGTTCCTCCAATCACTACATCATCACAATCCTAGATATCTAGGTCATGAGTTATTCTCTCCACCAGGCTTGAATGTGGCTCCTCACAAGTTGGCAACATTTGAGTTAAAAGGCACCTGTGATGCCCTGTCATGGATAGGCATGAATGGGATAGCTAGAAGTGTGAGAATTAATGCCTTATATGTCAATATGATTTAGATAAATATTGTGGACCACAATTTGTTGCTTGTTCCAGCAAAATTTTGACTAGGAAAAACAAGTCTGTAAATCAAGAAACAACTTCATAGTTTGCCTCAGGAAATTTCCACGGATGATTTTTTTCCCCCAAACACAATAGTCTGCTCACTTGGGTGAATGGCTCGCTTATAAAAACAGCTTACTTATAAAGTCTTTGGTTCAAGACCTTTCTTTCAATTGCATCAGCCATTCCTAAACTATTATGTCACATAGTACTTTGCCCTGTCTCAGATGGTTCTCCACTTTGACCTTGCCTTTAACCAATTGAACCCAGACTCTGAAACCATGTAAATATCCCACTTCTGCCTTCTCTCTTCTGAGACACTGCTAAGCCTCCATCAAGATGGCATTTTCTCTTACTGCAGTAAATTCTAAAAATTTTAGTTTTCCTTTATTAACTAGTTATCTAGTGACACTTGGGAAATGCAACGACGGAGGGGGTGAATGAGAGTCACACAGTAGTCATTAGTCCTTGGCAAAGTTGAAATTATTCTTGATTAGATATTTAACCGGCTCTGTGGTAGGAATTCATGCAACAAGGGGCATGATCCCTACTCGCAAGGGAACGGAGAAATGTAGTCACTGTTTAATTGAGAAGAGTAAAGGATTTTTTTGTTGTTGTTCAATTTTATTCAATTTTGTTCAGTTTTATCTATTCATGTTTGAGTTCTAGAATCATGCAGATTTTCCAATTGTGAGAAATCCTAAATAGCTGGATTCTCTCTATTCCCTTTCACTTTTGCTTGCACATGTGTCAATTCATGTCTAAGCTCATTTTTCTTCAAATAACTTGCTAAATATGGCCAGTAACAAGCTAACACAAACATTCTAACTTAGAGCTACAAGTTTGGCAAGTACTCCTTTATTATTGTCAGCCAAGTTTTTTCAAGTTTATTGCCACTGCATAGCATGGCTCTCCATCTTTCCAACATCTTACATCAATTTTATCTACTCAACAATGACACGTATTTTAGGATTCTGTTAAAATAGTATCCCAGTTGCAATACCATTTTTTTTTTTTTTGGATGAAAATAAATCCCCAAAATCAATGACTTACAAAACCAGAAATGTCTATATCTTCCTTATCATACAGACCTATGTAGGCATTCCTGGTCAGCAGAAGACCTTCCAGGCAGAGATTTGGGGACCTTCTTTTAAATTGTGGCTCTGCGCCTTTCTGCTGCTTTGCCACTCAGAACCTTGGAATCTTCTGCACTTACCTAGTATATGGTCCATGGGAGACTATAGAATGCACATCTGGGTTTTTTGCTTTTTTGTGTTTTTTGTTGTTGTTGTTGTTATTTCACTTTAAAAAGTGACACCCAGCATTTCTGTTCACATTCCACTAGCACCAACAAGGCGCATGATCCCTACTTGCAAGGGAACGGAGAAATGTAGTCTCTTTCCAGGCAGCAACTTTCTAGTAACATTGTACTGTAGAAGGAAAAAAAAATGATTTATGGCAGTAAATTACTCATCTGTCACATTCCCTCTTTCACAGCAATTTCTTTTTGATCTGGACATCAGAACACTAATTTTCTCTGGTCATATCTCTAATAATTGCCCAGTGAGTTTGCTGTTGTCCCTGTTGTTCAGAAATCTCCGTCATTACCTGGATTACTGCAGTAAATTCCTAGTTGAAATTCTATTGCTGCTGTAACAAATTACCAGAAACCTAGCGGCTTAAAACGACTTTTATTGATTTTCTTACAGTTCTGAGAGTCAGAAGTCTCACAGGGCTAGAATGAAGGTGTTGGAAGGGCTGCGTATCTTCTGGAGGCTCTCAGGAGAATCTGTTTTCCTGCCTTTTCCAACTTCTAGAAGCCACCTGCACTCCTTGATTGCTTCTGTTTTCAGAGACAGCTGTATACCATCTTCAAATATGCCTCGTTCTCTCTCTGTTTCTGTAGTTGCATCTCCTTCTCTAATTTTTCTGCCTCTTTTTTCCCCTTATAAAGACCCTCATAATTACACTAGGCCCACCCAGGTAATCCACCCATCCCAAGATCCTTAACTTAATCACATATGCAAAATCCTTTTTGCTATGTAACTCATGCCCAGGTTCTGGGTATTAGGAGGTAGATATCCTTGAAGGGCCATTACTTTTCCTACCACAGAATCCGCATGTGCAATCTTTAACAACTCCAGTATAGATTCCACACTGCTGCACTGCTGCCAGGGTAATCTCTCTACAATACAAAACTAATCATATCATCCTTCTAATTAAAACCCTTCAATAGTTCTCTGTTGTAAATTCCAATATTCTTACCATATATGCCATTGGATTCCTTTTGCTATCTGATTTTAGTAGATTTACCTGCTGGCAGAAAACACCAGGCCACCAGTGTCTGTAGTATTGTCTCCTGACACCTTTTCTGCATGCCCACCTTTTGCACTGACAACATGGAACAAATGTAGTTCTCTGAACACACTATAACATTTCACTCTTTCATAGCTTTGCATATTTGGTTCCATCTACCTGACTCTCCTCTTCAGTCCAGCTTGCAAAATTTGATTAATATTTCAAACTTTAACACATGTGTCTACTCATTTGTACTCTTGGATAATTGCTTTGCCTAACCTGACTAAATTCAACAGTTGACATGTTCAGTACCAGCATCCAAGCAGCTGATCATGGCAGGAGAAAAACATTCCACTATGCTGACTTCTCTTATTTTAAAATTTGTAACTAAAAATTCTAGTGGGCCCTCAAAAGTTCCTATTAATCTGCCTACATTTCCTTAGCCTGCTAAATCTTCTCTGTCTCCATCCCTAACTACATTTCTTATCTCTCCTATCTCTTCAAAAGCCCAATTTAATGTCTCCTTTATCCTCATACTAAACTGAAGACTTTACTTGCTATTCCATGCTGTCCATCCAAAAACTTACTTTCCTGTCTGTAGGAAATTATAATTGCCCACCTTCTACCTGTTAAATGGAAGGCCTTCCAGTATTTCCTTCTAAGGTAGCTCTTCCTCTGGGGCACTGCATCCCATCTGCCCTCCCACTCTGGTGCCATCGCCCTTTTTTAAAAATTTAATTTAATTTATTTATTTTTATTTTTTTGAGATGGATTCTGCCCCTGTCACCCAGACTGGAGACCAGTGGCATGATCTCAGCTCACTGCAACCTCCGCCTCCCAGGTTGAAGCGATTCTCCTGCCTTAGCCTCCCAAGTTGATGGGATTACAGGTGCATGCCACCACACCCAGTTAATTTTTGTATTTTTAGTAGAGACAGGGTTTCACCATGTTGGCTGGTCTCCAACTCCTGACCTTAAGTGATCTGCCCACCTCGGCCTCCCAAAGTGCTGGGATTACAGGCGTGAGCCTCTGCACCCAGTCACTTTCTGCTGTTCTTAAGGATCATTTCCATCAGTTTTAAAACACACTGCTTGCTCTCCTATTTCAAAACAAGCAACAAACAAAAAACATACCATTTTTGGCACCAAATCCCTTTAGTTACTGTATCATTTCTCTGCTTTCTTTTACATAAAATCTCTTCAAAGTAAAATAAATAATTCAACAATTCAAAATAAATAAGAACAAATCTAGATCTGGGAGCAGCCTCCAGGCTTGTCATCACTAGCTGTGCAACCCTGGGTGTGTTCCTACGCTCTTCATTCACTCCATAGATTTCTGTCTCATCTCTCATATAGGGATAATAATAGTGCCACCTCATAGGATTGCTGTGAGGATTATGTGAGTATATACCCAGAGACATGTATTTTGCCTTGTCCGTTGTAAAACAAAATAAATAAAATAAATAGAAAAGTTAAAGTTCTATCTGACCACCTCTTCTAGTCCTGTTCTCCACTTCCATGAGTCTGATGTGTATCCAACTAATTCAATGTTTATACTTCCACATGCATTCAGATGTGTTCATTAACAATGGATAATATTGTCTGGTCATTTTTTACACTTTCAGAATTGCTGCACTGTATGCATTTTTCTGTAATTTGTATTTTATTTTATTTTACCATTTCCATACCCTCATTCTAGGGCTCAAATTCTTATTCTCACTTACAAGAAGCTTTAGGTAATCTTCCATTTGAACATGTCAGTTAAAACTATTTTTGCTTAAGATCTGTGCCTTAAAATTAGTAATTAGAACAAGTTTCTTAAGAAATAAAGGTATAGATCTGAAGTTAGAAAGGACTGTCCTAGGATATTTAAAACCCCATATCTCCCGTTTCCCCTCTCTCACCATACTGGCAACCAGTAATCTAATTTTTGTCTCTATGGATTAGCCTTTTCTGGACATTTCATATAAATTAATTCACCCAACGTATGTCTTTTTCTGTCTGGTTTATTCCACTTAGCATAATGTTTTCAAGATTCACCCATATTGCAGTGTGTATCAGTACTTCATTATTTTTTGTGGCTAATATTCCATTGTTTAGATATATCATCACCTATTGTTTATCCACTAATCAATTGATGAATATCTTAATTCTTTCCATTCTTTGGCTACTATAAATATTACTGCTGTGAAAAATCATGTAAAAGTTTTGGTATGTATATATATTTTAATGCATTGGGGCATATATATCAGTATGGAATTGCTAGTGATATACATAGAAAACTCTATTTAACTTTTGAAGAACTGCTAAATTGTTTTCCTTAGTGGCTGGGCCATTCTACATTCTTGCCAGCAATGAGGGTTTTAATTTAATTCCATATCCTTGAAAATACTTGATATTTTCAGGTTTTCTCATGACCATTATAGTAGGAGTACACTGGTGTCTCATGATTTTGATGTGCATTTCCCTAACGCTTAATGATATTGAACATCTTTTCATGTGCTTTTAGCCATTTGTACTTCTTTAGAAAAATATCTATTTCAAATATTTTGCCTATGTTTTATTGAGTGGCTTGTCTTTTTATAATTAAGTTCTAAGAATTTTTTAAAAATATGCTTTGTATCCTAGACCCTTATCAGATATGTGGTTTGTGAATATTTTCTTCTATTTTGTCACCTTTTCATTTCCTTGATAGTGTCCTTCGACAAACAAAAATTTTTATTAATTTTGATAAGTTCCATCTTATCTATTTTTTCTTTTTTTGCATAAGCTTTTTGTGTCATATTTAAGCAGCATACTTTTTTATTATTATACTTTAAGTTCTAGGATACATGTGCACAACGTGCAGGTTTGTTATATATGTATACATGTGCCATGTTGGTGTGCTGCACCCATTAACTCATGATTTACATTAGGTATATCTCTTAATGCTATCCCTCCCCTCTCCCCCCACCACACAACAGGCCCCAGTGTGTGATGTTCCCCTTCCTGTGTCCAAGTGTTCTCATTGTTCAATTCCCACCTATGAGTGAGAACATGCAGTGTTTGGTTTTTTGTCCTTGCAATAGTTTGCTGAGAATGATGGTTTCCAGCTTCATCCATGTCCCTACAAAGGACATGAACTCATCATTTTTTATGGCTGCATAGTATTCCATGGTGTATATGTGCCACGTTTTCTTAATCCAGTCTATCATTGTTGGACATGTGGGTTGGTTCCAAGTCTTTGCTATTGTGAATGGTGCCGCAATAAACATACATGTGCATGTGTCTTTACAGCAGCATGATTTATAATCCTTTGGGTATATACCCAGTAATGGGATGGCTGGGTCAAATGGCATTTCTAGTTCTAGATCCCTGAGGAATCGCCACACTGTCTTCCACAATGATTGAACTAGTTTACAGTCCCACCAACAGTGTAAAATGTTCCTATTTCTCCACATCCTCTCCAGCACCTGTTGTTTCCTGACTTTTTAATGATCACCATTCTAACTGGTGTGAGATGGTATCTCGTTGTGGTTTTGATTTGCATTTCTCTGATGGCCAGTGATGATGAGCATTTTTTCATGTGTCTGTTGGCTGTATGAATGTCTTCTTTTGAGAAGTGTCTGTTCATATCCTTCTCCCACTTGTTGATGGGGTTTTTTCTTGTAAATTTGTTTGAGTTCTTTGTAGATTCTGGATATTAGCCCTTTGTCAGATAGGTAGATTGCAAAAATTTTCTCCAATCTGTAGGTTGCCTGTTCACTCTGATGATAGTTTATTTTGCTGTGCAGAAACTCTTTAGTTTAATTAGATCTCATTTGTCAATTTTGGCTTTTGTTGCCATTGCTTTTGGTGTTTTAGACATGAAGTCCTTGCCCATGCCTATGTCTTGAATGGTATTGCCTAGGTATTCTTCTAGGGTTTTTGTGGTTTTAGATCTAACATTTAAGTCTTTAATCCACCTTGAATTAATTTTTGTGTAAGGTGTAAGGAAGTGATCCACTTTCAGCTTTCTACATATGATTAGCCAGTTTTCCCAGCACCATTTGTTAAATAGGGAATCCTTTCCCCATTTCTTGTATTTGTCAGGTTTGTCAAAGATCAGATAGTTGTAGATGTGTGGTATTATTTCTGAGGGCTCTGTTCTGTTCCATTGGTCTATATCTCTGTTTTGGTACCAGTACCATGCTGTTTTGGTTACAGTAGCCTTGTAGTATAGTTTGAAGTCGGGTAGCATGATGCCTCCAGCTTTGTTCTTTTGGCTTAGGATTGACTTGGCAATGCAGGCTCTTTTTTTGGTTCCATGTGAACTTTAAAGTAATTTTTTCCAATTCTGTGAAGAAAGTCATTGGTAGCTTGATGGGGATGGCATTGAATCTATACATTACCTTGGGCAGTATGGCCATTTTCATGATATTGATTCTTCCTATCCATGAGCATGGAATGTTCTAGATCCCTGAGGAATCACCACACTGTCTTCCACAATGATTGAACTAGTGTACAGTCCCACCAACAGTGTAAAATGTTCCTATTTCTCCACATCCTCTTTTATTTCATTGAGCAGTGATTTGTAGTTCTTCTTGAAAAGGTCCTTCACATCCCTTGTAAGTTTGATTCCTAGGTATTTTATTCTCTTTGAAGCAATTGTGAATGGGAGTTCACCCATGATTTGGCTCTCCGTTTGTCTGTTATTGGTGTATAAGAATGCTTGTGATTTTCGCACATTGATTTTTGTATCCTGAGATTTTGCTGAAGTTGCTTATCAGCTTAAGGAGATTTTGGGCTGAGACAATGGGGTTTTGCAGATATACAATCATGTCATCTGAAAACAGGGACAACTTGACTTCCTCTCTTCCTAATTGAATACCATTTATTTCTTTCTCCTGCCTGATTGCCCTGGCTAGAACTTCCAACACTATGTTGAATAGGAGTGGTGAGAGAGGGCATTCCTGTCTTATGTCAGTTTTCAAAGGGAATGTTTCCAGTTTTTGCCTATTCAGTATGATATTGGCTGTGGGTTTGTCATAAACAGCTCTTATTATTTTGAGATACGTCCCATCAATATCTAATATATTGAGAGTTTTTAGCATGAAGGGCTGTTGAATTTTGTCAAAGGCCTTTTCTGCATCTATTGAGATAATCATGTGGTTTTTGTCTTTGGTTCTGTTTATATGCTGGATTATGTTTATTGATTTGCATATGTTGAACCAGGCTTGCATCCCAGGGATGAAGCCCACTTGATCATGGTGGATAAGCTTTTTGATGTGTTGCTGGATTCAGTTTCCCAGTATTTTATTGAGGATTTTTGCATTGATATTCATCAGGGATATTGGTCTAAAATTCTCTTTTTTATGTGTGTCTCTGCCAGACTTTGGTATCAGGATGATGCTGGCCTCATAAAATGAGTTAGGGAGGATTCCCTCTTTTTCTATTGATTGGAATAGTTTCAGAAGGAATGGTACCAGCTCCTCCTTGTACCTCTGGTGGAATTCGGCTGTGAATCTGTCTGGTCTTGGACTCTTTTTGGTTGGTAGGCCATTAATTATTGCCTCAATTTCAGAGCCTGTTATTGGTCTATTTAGGGATTCAACTTCTTCCTGGATTAGCCTTGGGAGGGTGTATGTGTCTAGGAATTTATCCATTTCTTCTACATTTTCTATTTTATTTGTGTAGAGGTGTTTATAGTATTCTCTGATGGTAGTTTGTATTTCTCTGGGATCGGTGGTGATATCCCCTTTATCATTTTTTATTGCATCCATTTGATTCTTCTCTCCTTTCTTCTTTATTAGTCTTTGCTAGCGGTCTATCAATTTTGTTGATCTTTTCAAAAAACCAGCTTTTGGATTCATTGATTTTTTTGAATGGTTTTTTGTGTCTCTATCTCCTTCAGTTCTACTCTGATCTCAGTTATTTCTTGCTTTCTGTTACCTTTTGAATGTGTTTGCTCTTGCTTCACTAGTTCTTTTAATTGTGATGTTAGGGTGTCAATTTTAGATCTTTCCAGCTTTCTCTTGTGGGCATTTAGTGCTATAAATTTCCCTCTAAACACTGCTTTGGCTGTGTCCCAGAGATTCTGGTATGTTGTGTCTTTGTTCTTGTTGGCTTCAAAGAACATCTTTATTTCTGCCTTCATTTCGTTATTTACCCAGTAGTCATTCAGCAGCAGGTTGTTCAGTTTCCATGTGGTTAAGTGGTTTTGAGTGAATTTCTTAATTCTGAGTTCTAGTTTGATTGCACTGTGGTCTGAGAGACAGTTGGTTAAAATTTCTGTTCTTTTCCATTTGCTGAGGAGTGCTTTACTTTCAACTATGTGGTCAATTTTGGAATAAGTGCGATGTGGTGCTGAGAAGAATGTATATTCTGTTGATTTGGGGTGGAGAGTTCTGTAGATGTCAGTTAGGTCCACTTGGTGCAGACCTGAGTTCAATTCCTTGATATCCTTGTTAACTTTCTGTCTCACTGATCTGTCTAATGTTGACAGTGGGGTGTTAAAGTCCCCATTATTATTGTGTGGGAGTCTAAGTCTTTTTGTAGGTCTCTAAGGACTTGCTTTAAGAATCTGGGTGCTCCTGTATTGGGTGCATATATATTTAGGATAGTTAGCTCTTCTTGTTGAATTGATCCCTTTACCATTATGTAATGGCCTTCTTTGTCTCTTTTGATCTTTGATGGTTTAAAGTCTGTTTTATCAGAGACTAGAATTGCAACCCCTGTCTTTTTTTGTTTTCCATTTGCTTGGTAGATCTTCCTCCATCCCTTCATTTTGAGCCTATGTGTGTCTCTGCAAGCGAGATGAGTTTCCTGAATACAGCACACTAATGGATCTTGACTCTTTATCCAATTTGCCAGTCTGTGTCTTTCAATTGGACCATTTAGCCCATTTACATTTAAGGTTAATATTGTTATGTGTGAATTTGATCCTGACATTATGATATTAGCTGGTTATTTTGCTCATTAGTTGATGCAGTGTCTTCCTAGCATCGATGGTCTTTACAATTTGGCATGTTTGTGCAGTGACTGGTACCAGTTGTTCCTTTCCATGTTTAGTGCTTCCTTCAGGAGCTCTTGTAGGGCAAGCCTGGTGGTAACAAAATCTCTCAGCATTTGCTTGTCTGTAAAGGATTTTATTTCTCCTTCACTTATGAAACTTAGTTTGGCTGGATATGAAATTCTGGGTTGACAATTCTTTTCTTTAAGAATGTTGAATATTGGCCCCCACTCTCTTCTGGCTTGAAGAGTCTCTGCCAAGAGGTCTGCTGTTAGTCTGATGGGCTTCCCTTTGTGGGTAACCCGACCTTTCTCTCTGGCTGCCCTTAACATATTTTCCTTCATTTCAACTTTGGTGAATCTGACAATTTTGTGTCTTGGAGTTGCTCTTCTCAAGGAGTATCTTTGTAGCATTCTCTGTATTTCCTGAATTTGAATGTTGGCCTGCCTTGCTAGGTTGGGGAAGTTCTCCTGGGTAATATCCTGAAGAGTGTTTTCCAACTCGGTTCCATTCTCCCCATCACTTTCAGGTACACCAATCAGACGTAGATTTGGTCTTTTCACGTAGTACCACATTTCTTGGAGGCTTTGTTCATTTTTTTTTTATTCTTTTTTCTCTAAACTGCTCTTCTCTCTTCATTTCATTCATTTGATCTTCCATCTCTGATACCCTTTCTTCCACTTGATTGAATTGGCTACTGAAGCTTATGCATTCATTACGTAGTTCTCGTGCCATGGTTTTCATCGCCATCAGGTCCTTTAAGGACTTATCTGTATTGGTTATTCTAGTTAGCCATTCGTCTAATCTTTCTTCAAGGTTTTTAACTTCTTTGCCATGGGTTCAGGCTTCCTCCTTCAGCTTGGAGAAGTTTAATTGTCTGAAGCCTTCTTCTCTCAACTCATCAAAGTCATTCTCCGTCCAGTTTGGTTCTGGTGCTGGTGATGAGCTGCATTCCTTTGGAGGAGGAGAGGTGCTCTGATTTTTAGAATTTTCAGCTTTTCTGCTCTGTTTTTTCCCCATCTTTGTGGTTTTATCTACCTTTGGTCTTTGATGATGGTGACGTACAGATGGGGTTTTGGTGCGGATGTCCTTTCCGTTTGTCAGTTTTCCTTCTAACGGTCAGGACCCTCAGCTGCAGGTCTGTTGGACTTTGCTGGAGGTCCACTCCAGACCCTGTTTGCCTGGGTATCAGCAGCAGAGGCAGCAGAATAGCGAATATTGCTGAACAGAAAATGTTGCTGCCTGATAGTTCCTCTGGAAGTTTCGTCTCAGAGGGGTACCCGGCCATGTGAAGTGTTAATCTGCCCCTACTGAGGGGTGCCTCTCAGTTAGGCTACTTGGGGGTCAGGAACCCACTTGAGGAGGCAGCCTGTCCGTTCTCAGATCTCAAGCTCCGTGCTGGGAGAACCACTACTCTCTTCAAAGCTGTCAGACAGGGACATTTAAATCTGCAGAGGTTTCTGTTGTCTTTTGTTCAGCTATGCTCTGCCCCTAGAGGTGGAGTCTACAGAGGCAGGCCGGCCTCCTTGAGCTGCGGTGGGCTTCACCCAGTTCGAGCTTCCTGGCCGCTTTGTTTACCTACTCAAGCCTCAGCAATGGTGGGTGCCCCACACCCAGCCTCACTGCCACCTTGCAGTTTGATCTCCGACTGCTGTGCAAGCAATGAGCGAGGCTTCGTGGGCATGGAACCCTCTAAGCCAGGCGCGGGATATAATCTCCTGGTGTGCCTTTTGCTAAGACCATTGGAAAAGAGCAGTATTAGGGTGAGAGTGACCCGATTTTCCAGGTGCTGTCTGTCACTGCTTTGCTTGGCTAGGAAAAGGAATTCCCTGACCCCTTGTGCTTCCCAGGTAGGCGATGCCTCACCCTGCTTCGGCTCATGCTGGGTGTGCTGCACCCACTGTCCTGCACCCACTGTCCCACAAGCCCCAGTGAGATGAACCCGTACCTCATTTGGAAGTGCAGAAATTACCCATATACTGCATCGCTCATGCTGGGAGCTGTAGACTGGAGCTATTCCTATTCAGCCATCTTGGAACTGCCAGTGAACTGTTGGTTTTTTTTGTTTGTTTGTTTTGTTTTTTTTTTTGAGACAGGATCTCTCCCTGTCCTGTCACCCAGGCTGGAATGCAGTGACCTGATCATGGCATACTGCAGCCTTAACCTTCCAGTCTCAGCCAATCCTCCCTCCTCAGTCTCCTGAGTAGCTGGGACCACAGGGACACACCACCATGCCCAGCTAATTTTTTAAAACATTTTTTGTAAAGACCAGATTTCCCTATATTTCCCAGGCTGGTCTCGAACTCCTGGGCTCAATCCATTCTCCCACCTCAGTCTCCCAGAGTTCAGGGATTACTGGTGTGAGCCACCATGCTTGACCAAGCAGCATAGATTTTTAATCTTCCCCCAATATATCCACCAAAAATAAAAACACATATATATACACAATAACAATATATATATATGTATTTTTATTGTGCATATATATGTGTTTTATATACATACACACACACACACACACACACACACACACACACACACACACACACCAGACATTATGACTAGGCTTGCGTAACTTAAAACACAGAAAATATCCATGACTGACAAAATCAGGCAAACTTAATTGCCTACAAACCAAAATTAAGATCTGCTGGGGCTGAACATTTTCCAGTTCTAAATTCTTGTAGTATAAACATCTGTGTTGAAGAAAGCAGAGGAAAACAATTGAGCCTATGATGGACCTGAGACCAGAAGAACCCTAAATCTCCAAGAGGCAGCCACTGGAATTCTCACAGTGGGACAATTTTGAGAAAAGTAGCAGAAAATGAAAGGGTCTTTGGCACAGTCTAGTTCTTAGGCAAATCTTGCCTGAGTCTGTGGACTCTTGAAACAAACCAGCCAAGGGCCCCTTCTGGAACAAAAGCCCACAGAAACAGGACAGGGATAATAGGGACACAGAAAAAAAAAAAAAAAAAAAAAGCCTCAAATAAAAGCTGACAGGAGAAAAAGAGCCAGAAGGTTTCTGAGAGTACAGCACCTTATAGTTGAACAAATAATAAACTCTGAAGTTGTGAATCTATAAAAGCTATCCTGGCCAACCTTATCCTTATAATTACAGAAAATTAACTTTACATAACAATAAACAACAGAAATTCATTGTAATTGAATTGCATACAAAGTTATTCTAGGAAAGGAAGAGAAAATAAGGAGTAGAATAATATTCCTAATAAAACTACAGCATGTCAAAAAGAAACATGCCAAAAAAAAGATAAAAATGACATCTAATATTTTAAGATTAGCTAAAATGACAGAAAAAATAGAATTATGAAAAATGACATAAATAAGAATTAGAAACACTTAGAGATATGGTGATAGAACTAAGGAAGGAATTAGAAATAAAATAACAAATAGATTTGGAAACAAGGACTAAAACTTCTAGTGTAGTCTTTTTTACACCACAGAGAGAATACATGCAATAGATAATGCCTTAAGAATTACAAATGAAAAGAGAAAATTTTTAAATAAAGAGGAAATTATAAAAAGAAATAGAGAATTTTAAAATACTTGAAAGTGACACATAAATAGAAGATATTTATAGAAGAAAAACAAAACAGAAGAAAATAATTAAAATTCATAATTCAAAAAAATTTTTGAAATATTTTTAAAAAGAGTATAAAATAGTATAAAAGCATATTATAAACTCAGAAAAATCAACCTACAATTGCTATTGCTGAGAAATAGCATGATCAAATTACCATACTTTATGGAAAGACAAAAAGTCTGCAGTAATGTAGCCAAAAGACCAAATCACTTATAAAGGAAGTAAAATCAGATTGTCATTAGATTTTTGACAGCAAACTTTATCCCAGAAGAAAATAGAGTATGGTAAATATTTTTTTAATTAATATATAGATGAATAAATGAATGAGCAACATAAATAATTCTAGTTTTTCACTTTGTATGCACACTGGATCTCTTTCTTTATCTCTAACGATGTATATTTCACAGTCTCTGAGGTACCTGGATGAATTATAAAATATTCATAAGCATGTATTTTATAATATCTTCTTTATTGTGTTAATGGCATTAGACTATTTGCCAAACCTAAAATTTAGATGAATTTTATCTGTTTCTTTTTTGAGTTCTACCAATTTCTGCTTCAAAAAATTTGAATCTCTGATACTAGGTTCATAAATCTTAAGAATTGTTATGTTCTTTGATGAGTTGAACCCTTGTCATAATGAAATAACATTTTAAAATTCATCCTAATATTTTTTGTTCTGAAATCTACATAGTCTTGTATTAATATAAGAAATCTAACTTTTAAATATTATTAGCATCATTTTTTTTCATTATTTTACTCTATTTGTATCTTTATAAAGGAAATTTTTTATAGATAGCTTATTGTTGGGTTGCTTTTTTATACAATCTCTGCCTTTTTGGTTGGAGGTGGTTAAGCCGTTTACATTTAATGTAATCATCGACATGACTGAGTTTAAATGGACAGTTTTGCTATTAGTTTTCTACTTGTTTCTTTTGTTTTTGTTCCCTTCTTTTTCATGATTTCTTTTGGATTATTATTTTTTAAGGGTCCATCATTATCTTCTTAGTGGGTTTATTTACTATAACTTTTTATTTTGTTTTTTAAGTAGTTACTTTATCACTAATAATATTTATCTTTAGCAGTTACTTTAGAATTTATAGTATATATCTTTATAGTATATAGTATATATCTATGGTATGTATCTTTAGATACATATCTATATCTTAGATTTATAGTATTTATCTTTAGCTTATCATAGTCTACCTCCTAGTAATATTACACCACTTCAGGTACAGTAAACTTTCTTTCACCACTGCCTCCAACGCTACCACACATCAACCTTTGTCCTATTGCCGTTATGCATTTTATTTCACCAACCCCTATGAATTCCATTATATACTATTATGAAACAATCTATTTTAAACAGCCAATTATTTTGTTAAGAGTCTCAAAATAAGAAAAAGTGTATTTCACTTTCACTCTCTTATTTACCATTTCTAGTGTTCTTCCCCAACCTCCCCCCTCCACCCAGGGGAAAGTGCAAATAAAATCCCCTACTACCACAAATTATGCGGTTGAGTTTCCCACATTTGGCAAAATCACAGGGGTCAGCACATCCAGAGTGCAATGGATAAGACTTGCCCTGGGAAAACTATCCTTGTGATCATGGTATCTCCCCTGCCAGGTAAGTATAGTATTCTTCAATTCTTTGCTGATTGAATGTCATCTGACATGGATTATTTCCGAATCTGCTGTCATTTTTTCTTTATTCTAGTATATATAATGTATTTTTCCCACCACTTTGGATACTTTTAATGTTTTTTTCTTTATCCTTTTTTGTTTTGTTTTGTTTTTGGTTTTGGTTTTTTCTTCTTTCTGAGACAGGGTCCTGCTATGTTGCCCAGGCTAGAGTGAGTGGCTATGCACAGGGGTGATTCCATTACTGACAAGAACAGAAGGTTTGATCTTCTCCATTTTTGACCTGGGCTGGTCCACTCCTCCTTAGGCAACCTGGTGGTCCCCTGCTCCTGGGAGGTCACCATACTGATACTGAAGTTAGTGTGAACACTTGATTGGAATAGTACACTACAGTCCAGAACTCCTGGGAACAAGCAATCTTCCCACCTCAAACTCCTGAGTACCTGGGACTACAGGTACAAGCCCTCATGCCTGGCTTGGTTCTTAACAACTTGATTGTAATGCATCTTCATATATTTCTGTTTCTTGTGCTTGGAGTTCATGAGTTTCTGAATTTGTGGGTTATACTTCTCAACAAATTTGAAAAAATTTTGGCAATAATATCTTCAAATAATTTTAAACTTTCTCCTTTTTATGCCTTGTATAGGGATTCTCATTACATGTTTAGTAGGCCATTTAAATTGCTCACAGCACACTGATGTACTGCTCAATACTTATTCAGTTTTTTCTCTGGGCTTTATTTTGTATAGTTTCAATAAGTTCATTTACCATTTTTTCTGTAGTATCTAATGTGCTATTAATCCCATCCAGTATATTTTCACTCCAGACATTGTAGTTTTCATATCTAAAACTGTTTGCAAAGTAAAAAGTTTTTTTTTTAAAAGTTATTGTCAGAGAGGAGCTATGATATTTTTTGATATTAATTGATAATCTTTTTTTCTTTTTTTTGAGACAGGGTCTCACTCCTTCATTCAGGCTGGAGTGCAGTGGTACAAACATACCTCACTGCAGTCTCGACCTCCTGAGCTCAAGCCATCCTCCCACCTCAGCCTCCCAAGTAGCTGGAACTATAGGCACATGCCACCATACTGATTAATTTTTTTTTGGAGCGATACAGTCTTACTTTGTTGCCCAGGCTGCAATAGATAATCTTTATCATTCATAAAAATACAGATCCCTGTTCTAGTTATATGTTTATGTATGTATTATCAGTGAATGCCATGATTAGTGAGACGGTATACCTGAAATCCACATTTCATAGCATAGCTACTAAAAAATTGAAGTCAAGTGACAGATCAAGGTAATATCTGACAGTTAAAAGCCTTTCAGAAAAAAACGCTCAATGATGTGGCAGTACAGTTTATAAATATTGACACAGTTCAGATATGAAGCCACTGTCCATCAAATTATAAGATTCTTACATCTTGCAACTACATTCAAAAAGTATTTCTGAACACAGAGGCCTCAGTAAATGCAGTTCACTTCTACTTACAGCATTGAAGCCTTCCTATTTTTCCTTGCTGCATCAGCTGTCCAGCCTGAGATCTTAAAAATCTTTTTCATGATTTTTAATTGAGTCTGAAACAGATCCTGCTTTATCACCTAATGATAAGAGAGAGAGAGGAAGGAAGGAGAGGGGGAGAAAAATAAGACAGAGGAGGTAAGAAATAGAGAGAGGGCAGACAGGCATTTATTTATTTATTTATTTCAGGTTCAGTAGACATTACTTGATTATCTTAAATGCCACCTTCAAACCATATAATAAAGCAAATGTGAGAGAGATCATGGCGGATGGGAGGCAGGAGTAGATTGCAGCTCCTGCTTGGATGGCCAGAACACTATGTGGAGGTTCACATTGTGATCTTTTGCTCCAGAACAACTGCAGAAATAAATCAGGAAAGCCAAGAGAACCCACAGACTCTCTGAAGGAAGCAGATTGCTCCTGCAGGACCCAGAAGATACCCTAAATACTGTGCTGGTATCCATAGTTGAGAGACCCATAGACAGTTCACATCACAGACCGCTGTACAGACAAACCCCAGTACCAGCCTGGAGTCTGCTGCACTGCTGGGTGGCTGGATCCAGAAGAGAGATAACAATCACTATAGCTCGGCTCTCAGGAAGCCACATCCCTAGGAAAAGGGGGAGAGTACTACATCAAGGGAACATCCCATGGGACAAAAGAATCTGAACAACAGCCTTGAGCCCTAGACCTTCCCTCTGACACAGCCTACCCAAATGAGAATAAACCAGAAAACCATCTCTGGTAATATGACAAAAGGTTCTTTAACACTCCTGAAAAATCACACTAATTCACCAGTAATGGATCCAAACTGAGAAGAAATCCCTGCTATAACCTGAAAAAGAATTCAGGAGGTTAGTTATTAAGCTAATCAGGGAGACACCAGAGGAAGGTGAAGCCCAATTTAAGGAAGTGAAAAAATGATACAAGAAACGAGGGGAGAAATTTTCAATTAAATAAATAGCATAAATAAAAAACAATCAAAACTTCAGAAAACATGGACACGCTTATAGAAATGCAAAATGCCCTGTAAAGTCTCAACAATAGAATCAAACAAACAGTAGAAAGAACTTTGGAGCTCTAAGACAAAGTTTTCAAATTAACCCAATCCAACAATTACAAAGAAAAAAGAATAAGAAAATATGAACAAACCCTACAAGAAGTCTGGGATTGTTACATGACCAAACCTAAGAATAATCAGCATCCCTGAGAAAGAAGAGCAACCTGTAAGTTTGGAAAACGTATTTGGGGGAATAATCGAGGAAAGCTTCCCCTACCTTGCTAGAGATGTAGACACTCAAATACAAGAAGCTCAAAGAACATCTGGGAAATTCAATGCAAAAAGAACATCACTTAGGTACAACAACAAAAAAACTACAGACCAATATCCTTTATGAACATAGATGCAAACATCCTTAACAAAATACTAGCTAACTGAATCCAACAACATATCATAAAGATAATCCACCAGGATCAAGTGGGTTTCATACCAGAGATGCAGGGATGGCTTAACATATGCAAGTCAATAAATGTGATACACCATGTAAACAGCGTTAAAAACAAAAATCACATGATCATCTCAATAAATGCAGAAAAAGCATTTGACAAAGTCCAGCATCGCTTTGTGATTAAAATTCTCATCAAAATTGGCATACAGGGGACATACCTCAATGTAATAAAAGCCATCTATGAAACAACCACATCCAACAAAATACTGAATGAGGAAAAGTTGAAAGCATTCCCTCTGAGAACTGGGACAAGACAAGGATGTCCACTCTTACCAGTTCTCTTCAACATAGTACTGGAAGTTCTAGCCAGAGCAATTGGACAAGAGAAAGAAATAAAGGGCATCCGAATTGGTAAAAAGGAAGTCAAGCTGTGACTGTTTACCTAGAAAACCCTATATACTCCTTCAGAAAGCTCCTAGAACTGATAAAGAATTCAGCAAAGTTTTGGGATAGAAAATTAATGTACACAAATCAGTAACTCTTCTATATACCAACAGCAACCAAGCTGAGAATCAAATCAAAAACTCAACCCCTTTTACAATAGCTGCAAAAATAAAATAAAATATTTAGGACTATACCTAACCAAGGAGGTGAAAGACCTGTACAAGAAAAACTACAAAACTGTGCTGAAAGAAATCATAGACAATACCAACAAATGAAAACACCACCCATGCTCATGGATTGGTAGAATCAATATTGTGAAAATGTCCACACAGCCAAAAGCAATCTACAAATTCAATGCAATTCCCACCAAAATACCACCATCATTCTTCACAGAATTAGAAGAAACAATCCTAAAATTTATATGGAGCCAAAAAAGAGCGCACATAGCAAAAACAAAACTAAGCGAAGAGAACAAATCTGGAAATGTCACATTACCTGATTTCAAACTATACTATAAGGCCATAGTCACCAAAACAGCATGGTACTGGTATAAAAATAGGCACATAGACCAATGGAACAGATTAGAAAACCCAGAAATAAAGCCAAATACTTAAAGCCAACTGATCTCCACAAAGCAAATACAAGCATAAAGTGGGGAAAGGACACCATATTCAATATATGGTGCTGGGATAATTGGCAAGCCACATGTAGGAGAATGAAACTGGATCCTCATCTCTCACCTTATACAAAAATCAACTAAAGATGGATCAAGGACTTAAATCTAAGACCTGAAGCTATAACATTTTTAGAAGATAACATTGGCAAAACCCTTCTAGACACTGGCTTAGGCAAAGATTTCATGACCAAGAACCCAAAAGCAAATGCAATAAAAACAAGATAAATAGTTGGAATTTCATTAAACTAAAGAGCTTTTGCACAGCAAAAAAGAACAGTCAGCAGAGTAAACAGACAACCCACAGAGTGGGAGAAAGTCTTCACAATCTATACATCTGACAAAGGACTAATATCCAGAATCTACAATGAACTCAAACAAATTAGCAAGAAAAAACAAACAATCCTATCAAAAAGTAGGCTAAGGACATGAATAGACAATTCTCAAAAGAAGATATACAAATGGCCAACAATCATGAAAAAATACTTGACAACACTAATGATCAGGGAAATGTAAATCAAAACCACAATGTGATATCACCTTACTCCTGCAAGAATGGCCATAATCAAAAAATAGTAGATGTTGGCAAGGATGCGATGAACAGGGAACACTTCTACACTGCTGGTGGGAATGTAAACTAGTATAACCACTATGGAAAACAGTGTGGAGATTCCTTAAAGAAATAAGAGTAAAACTAGCATTTGATCCAGCAATCCCACTACTAGGTATCTACACAGAGGAAAAGAAGTCATTATATGAAAGAGATACTTCACACACATGTTTATAGCAGCACAATTTGCAAGTGCAAAAACGTGGAACCAACCCAAATGCCCATCAAATCAATGAGTGGATAAAGAAACTATGGTACATATGTAATGGAATACTACTCAGCCATAAAAGTGAATTAATGGCATTTGCAGCAACTTGGATGACATTGGAGACTATTATTCTAAGTGAAGTAACTCAGAAATGGAAAACCAAACATCATATGTTCTCACTTATAAGTGGGAGCTAAGCTATGAGGATACAAAAGCCTAAGAATGACACAATGGACTTTGAGGACTCATGGGGAAAGGGTGGAAAGGAATTGAGGGGTAAGAGACTACAAACTGTGTGCAGTGTATACTACTCGGGTGATGGGTGCACCAAAATCTCACAAATCACCACTACAGAATTTACTCATGTAACCAAACGCCACCTGTTCCTCAACAACCTATGGAAATAAAAAATTAAAAACAAACAAAAAAAAACAAATGTAATGAGGGTGGAATAATCATCACCCTGCCCCTTTCAGGTGAGTAAACATGGCATGCAGCTGTTCACTGTATCTGAAAGTCTCACAGAAGAAATATAATGCCCTTGCCTCCTAGGCTGATTTGGAAACCATATTGGCAGACAAAGTTGCCTGTCTCTGAGTCAATTATGTTGTGTAATAAAGTATATTGAATAAGTTCTGGTCAGTCAAGCTTCTGTTCATATAGCTGATGTAATTGCTTCCTAAGCTAAAAGCTATTTTTTGGCCAAGTAATTTCATTGTTCTGGGTCTCAGTTTCCTCAAATGAAAAAGAGGAAGTTGTGCCAGTTTGTAAGAGTCCTCAGCTCCATCGGTCCCCACCAAGCTGCCTGAGAATGACAAGACCCAGGGTTTTTGTATTTTGTCCCTATTATTTAACATATGTTAATCATATTTTTATTTTCATTGTTTATCAGAAAATTTGACTTCAACTTTTTGAGTTGTAACCCAGTCTATCACATTTATATGCCCACTCTTACTTTCTATCAATTCATTTACAAAAACAAACTTGCTTAGAAAATTCAGTCATACAGAGCAAAGTTTTCTATCTTGATAGCATTCTGATTTGTTCTTTTTAATTCTTAAATATAATTTTCAAGAAATGTATTTTTTCCTTGGGCTGCCATAACAAAGTACCAGAAATTGGATGCCTTAAACAAGAAAAGTGTATCGTCTCACAGTTCTAGAGTGGCTAGAAGTGCAAAAATCAAGGTGCTGGAAGGATTGGCTTCTAAGCTCTGTGAGATCTCTCCTAGTTCCCAGCAGCCTCGGGCACTCGTTGGCTGTAGATGGCCTTCTCCCTGTGTCTTTACATGTCTTTCCTTTATCCATGTCTATTTCTGTGCCCAAATTTCCCTCTTTTAATAAGGACGCCAGTCAGATTAAGGCCTATCCTAATGACCTCATCTTAATTTTGATCACTGGCAAAGACCTTATTGCCAAATAAGATCACATCATTTCAACCCGTAAACAAGAAGGAAAAGAGGCAATGTGATTCTAAATCACTGGTTACAATGTCTCCCTTTCCAAGTTTGACCTTTTAAAAATGATACTGCCACCTGAGGTTTCCAGTCCCACCATCTGCTTTCTTTTCATATTTGCATAATTCTCTCTCTCCTCTCCTCTTTTTTACCCTTTCCCCATCACTCTCTCTGTTTTCTCTGTACAATGTGAACATCTCAGAACTTGATGCAGACTTTTGAGCCCTCTCTTTTTTGTCTTTCAATTATCTCATTCATCAAATTAGCTTTAGCCACTGTGGATTATAACCTGCAGTTACTTGTTTAAAAGCAGGGACTTCTAGGAACATATGGTCCTTAAACCCTGGGAAGAGGGAAGGGGCTGTGAGGAAGAGAAACATCCGCATCAGTGATGAGATGAATAGTGGCCAAGGAGAGGTAGGATTCTAAATCTGCAAGTCCATTAACCCAGGTTTGGACAATTGAGAAAATTCCCTATAAATTTGTGCAATTCTTCCTGGTTGAGACAGGATACCCCCTCATCCCAGATCCTAGCTATTATCGTAGAGTAAAATTTGCCCTGGTCTGAAATGTATATTTATGCCAAGGTGCCACTGGTCTTTTGAAATAGTCCCTCAACTTACCCCTAGCAATATATACATAGTACAAGAACCAGGGGAGCCCACTAGAAAATTAATCTAAAGCTCCTGGGTCTAGGACTAGTCAGCAATTAGCATCTCTGTGGTTGGTGCTTTTTAGCAAGAAAAATCTAATTGTGTTTTAATGGTTTCTGGGACTGCAATGTCATGAGTATTATTCCTTCTCTTTCAATCTACATTTATTACCATTGATTAAATGTGTTCTCCATATTTCCCTCTGTACATTCTTGCTTTATATGTATGTCTGTTCCAGATTGCATTCCAAGATTGTAAACTGCCATCGTAGTGTTCCTCAAACCGTGGCATGCATAAAAATCATTGAGAAATTTATTTTTAAAAATGCATATATAGGTCCAGGCACGGTGGCTCATGCCTGTAATCCTAGGACATTGAGAGGTCGAGGCGGGTGGATCACCTGAGGTCAGGGGTTTGAGACCAGCCTCGCCAACATGGCAAAACCCCGTCTCTACTAAAATTACAAAAATTAGCTGGGCATGGTGGTGCATGCCTGTAATCCCAGCTACTCAGGAGGCTGATACAGGAGGATCACTTGAACCTAGGAGGCAAAGATTGCAGTGAGCTGAGATCAGGCCACTGCACTCCAGCCTGGGCAACAGAGTGAGATGGAAAAAAAAAAAATCTTGTATAGATTCACTACTCAAAGAGATTCTGAATCAAGATCTGGAAGAGGGATCTTAGAATCTGTATTTGTAACAAGTACCCTCTATGGCTCTGATACAGCTGATCCTTGGATCCCATTTTAAGAAACATAAACCAAGAGGGTGGGAACTGATTCCTTTTAAGATGACATATCACTCATTCATGAGGATTGCCCCGGGCCGGTAGATATTTAACCAACTCTAGTTGTTGGCTGCTGATGTTAATTGTCTGCTAAGTACTTCTTACGGCCAAATTGCTGTACAGAAATTGAGTTTCACGTAGTCCATTAGGCACTGAGAAATAGAATAAAAGCCTGATGGATTTTCTTCCTGGATGGTAGAGATGAGCATCAATTCTTAAACAAGCCCGGAAAACACCCTCTTTTCTTTGATGCCCTGTAATTCCTTTATTACAACAGGTCTTGTGGATTGCTATTTTTGTATGGATAACAACATATAGATGAAAAAGCATTTGTACATACAGAGATGTACTCATTTCTCCCTCTCTGTGGCCCATCACACTGTGTCACCTCTCTTCACATTTGCCTGATGTCAATTGAGGAAGATGCATTTATTTTATCAATCAGAAAAATATTGTCCACAAAGAGAAGTACCTCATTAGGGCCAGAAGCACTGTCCCCTAGCTAAATAAATTTTCACCTAGTAGGCAAGGAAAACTGAGAAATACCAGCCCCTACTAGGGCTAAGTTTCCAGCATAGACAGAGCCCTAATTTTCATGCCTGCAGCAGACACTTCCTCTGACTCCCTTTGGGGAAGCAGAGCACCCCACGCTCCCCTCATCCCATGACAGCCCTTATCTAGAACTGCATCATTGACAGCTCACTTGTCTGAATCTCATTCTCATTTCTCCTTGAGGGGTAGGAATTATGTCACAATCATCTGTGTATCCACAGCTCTTGGCAAACTGCCTGACCTAAAGTAGACAATGAATCAATAAACTAACCTCCTGGAAAAGTAGAGCTAGTTCTCTTAAGTGCTTCTAGGGAAATTCCTAGTTTCTGTGGTGGTGCTGGGTCCATACTGGAATTCACCTCGCAGCCCAGCCAGTTCCCAGTGTCTCCACCTTGCATTGCATCTGCTTCACTAGATTTGTTCTAGAAGAAATGGCTGGAAAGAGATTTTTGTTTTTCACCGTCTTAAGCTCCCAAATATAAAATGTCCAAGGTAAAGAGGAGGTTTAGAAACATGAAGGAGTGGTGTGTGTTGTGGGGTTGAAAACATTTTCATATCTGTCATGATTCTGAATCTCACCCTTCACAACTGAAGTTACATTTGGAAACCACATATAGATTTGTTCAAAAACCTACAAATATTTTTAAAAACATTTTCTCTTTTGTTTACCCACTGTTTCTCTTCTTATATCTGTATTTTTATTTATTTGATAAAATATGGATCAGGTAAAAGTTGGAAGAGGAAACCTGATGATTTGGCAGAGTTTATCATTCGCCATCTCCTAAAATGTGCCTAATGCATCTGGACACTGGAAGGAGGCAATAAGACATTTTCTCAACCCCATGAAGAAAATGGGGGGGGGGGGGATTCTATTCCCTTAGAATCTTCATGCTCCATCTTACCCATCCATGGCACTTGCAGCTGAGCCATTTTCTACCTTTGATGCATCCCTGGTAGAAAAAGAAAGTACAGCCTTTATAACTAAGAGTCTGTAAATAAAACAGAATCTAACAGGAAATGGAATGATTTCATTTAAAATCTGATGACTCTAACACCTGGTTGTTTAAAGCACTGATGTATAAAGAAGGAGGCAAAACCTTTAAGAAACCAAAAAAAGAGAAACACTGTTGAATTTGCTCTTTGGTACAGATTCTCTCTTGATATTAATACTAAGAGTAGAGCACCAGGGCTTTCTGCTGCTTCCTGTTTACAAGATGAATTGGCATCGTGATTCAGGGCAGAAATTTTAGAATCAGACAAAACCAGATTTGAATGTTGCCTGGACTTGGAAAAGTGATTTCAACTCTGGAAACCTCAATTCACTTATCCAGGAAAATGATTAAAATACCTCATGGAAATTGATTGTATGAATAACATCTCTTTAGACAGCATATATAGGCTATATAGAGAGAGCACTTAGCATAGTGCCTAGCTCATTATAAATGCTTGGCCAGAGTGGTGGCTCACGCCTGTAATCTTAGCACTTTGGGAGGCTGAGGCAGGTGGATTGCTTGAGCCCAAGAGTTTGAGACCAGCATGGGCAATATAACCTTACCCTGTCTCTGCTAAAAATAAAAAAAATAGCTGGGCATGGTGGCACATCTGTAGTCCCAGCTACTCAGGAGGCTGAGGTGGGAGGATTACTTGCACCCAGAAAGTTGAGGCTGCAGTGAGCCAAAATTGCACCACTGCATTCCAACCTTGACAACAGAGTCAGACCCTGCTCAAATAAATAAAATAAAATAAAATAAAATAAAATAAAATAAAATAAAATAAAATAAAAATGTTCCACAAAAGCAAGACATTATTAAATTTTGAACAAAGGCAAATGAGCACTCAGAATGGAGATTGGCCCCTGATTGCTGAACTGTCCTATTTTATTCTTACACATCCCTTCTCTTCCACTTCTCCAGGTCTTTGCATGAGTCTAGGTTATTGTATTTTTTCTTCTTAATTTCTCCTGTCATTTTTAGTATACTATTTTAACCCTATGAAGTTGCTGATATATTTTGTCATTTCAGACCTGCAAAAATGGCTGTTTCATAGGATCCAACCAAATATCTTTCCACAGGTTAAGAGTCATTGTCCATTGTTAGAAGCTTTTCTAAATGAAGAAACAGGCTGGGAAAATTATTTTCAGCAGACTCAAATCATATCATTATAATTGGTTCACCCACTGAACTTAAATGGAGCCTAGGACACAGTACTTAGCTCATAAAAAAATCTCTTTAATATAAGCTTTACATTAAAGCACCTGTGATTAGTTCCATTAAAAGACTCTTCTGTGATTCACAACAAGAATTTTACAACAAATTATATGCTATGTAACTGGGGATTTTAAAGATAATTTTTCTACATATAAGCCAAAACTGCATTCTTTTTTACCATCTATGAAATCAAGAAAGCATAGAAAGTGTCGTTACAGAAAATAAAAACTTCCTAGGCAACCACCTCACACAATACAAAAATAATCAAATGCTGGCAGAAACGGTCTCTGGGAAATAGTGGCTCATTTGTTTAGAGTTCTACTGTTAGTAGCTTCTGGTGATCAGGGAGTGAGAAACGGAAAGTATGCCACAGAGAGTCATTAAGAACAACACACTAGATAGAGATAACCCATTTAGCTGACAAGCCACACAATGCGGTTTGAATTAAAAGCAAACAAACACACGAAAACAAAGAAAAAATGTAAAATCAGTGGAGAGCATGAAGACCCTGAAAATCCTGACAGATTCCTAAAGTCTCCACAAACAAAGATTTCAGTGTTATTGTCCTAAACCAAGAAAAAATGCCAAATGTGCTTTTAAAAGCTATGAAAATGAAAAGAAGACAAATTCTGAGGTGGAACCAGGCAATGTTAAAATCAGAGGTTTAAAATGCTTGAAGGGTCCCCGCCTCTGTGGCTTTAAACAACCAGATGCTTCTGCAGAGGCAGCACCTCCACGGTCAGTCCTGATCTGAGTGCAGAGCCCAATCTGGAACCTTCCGGGCACTGCCAGAATTCCTGGAGCTCATTCACTTGGCTTTCCTTGTGCTGTCACTTACTCAAAATAATAGAACCAGACTTTGACCTCTGAAGACTGAATTAATCATTATGTCCACTTTGAAAAGTTTTCTAAACGCTTGCTGAATGCAGAAACTGTACTGATGTTGAAAGAATCTGGGAGTGTGATGTGCCCATTACAGGCCCAGAGCAGAGTGGGGTCCCCTCTCTGAATGCATAGGATAGACTTGGGGGATGCTCAGCTACTCCCTCTGGGCTTTTGGCACTGTCATCATTGAGCAAAACCTGCTAAAGGGTTACAGCATCCTTGCTTTCTTAGCCTTTCCCTCACCTACAGCTTCTCATATTTGAGAGGAGGATGATTGCATAAGCACGGAAGAATTTCCCAGTGGGGTTATTGAGATATGAAAGGGATGACCAGAATTTTTGCTTTCACGTACACACAAAAGTGTTAAGGTATATTCTCGATTAATAACAGCAGAGTCAGAAATGTGGATCATTTCAGGCTTACCAAATGAAATGCTTTCAAATTATTAGATGTATTTAACTGATAAAAGCTAGAAAATCAAGTCAGAATTGTTTGCTGTCGAAGGAAGACTTTTACCTGAATTTATCTGATCAGTGCCTCATACCTTCTTGAATTTTTCTCTGTATAAGTAACCTCTTATGTTACTTATCATAAAAATAATTCCTCCAAAAAGAAACATAGTTAAATCAACTATTTGATAAAATATATTTTATCTTCTCTGAATTCAACTTTTTACAATAAAACAGTCAGATCTGTTTATACAAACATGGCCATTTAAGACTAAATGAGTTCTTCACAATATTTTATTCACCCAAACCAGTTAGTTAATTGTATAGGTTTTAGTCAGAAGAAAGGCCAGTTACTATACAGCTGTGTCCCTTTGCAACACCAGGATCAAAAGGAATCCCCCAGGATGCAAATCCCTACACTCAGGCTTCTCTTCGCTCAGCCACTCTCCTCGCCATTGGCCAGGTGACTGCAAGGCTGTCTCCCTCGACCCCTTCACGTCTTTGCTAAGAGTCACTTTGGTGAGGCCTTCCCTGCCCACTTCTGTTCAAAACTGCAAGCCCACCCCTCTGCTCTAGTTCCTGTTGTACTTCCCTGATTTGTTGATCTCAATGGGATCTTTATCCTCTTCATTGTTATATATTTTATTCATTTTTTTGTGAAGATTTCTCCTTTCTGTAAGGGGAGGCAGCTCTTGCCTCTTCTTTGTTGCTCTATTTTCAGGACCTAAAAGAGTGCCAGGCACATTGTGGGTGATAAAGACTTATTAACTAACGGAAAGAGACACTTGTGTGATTGAAAGTTTGCTTTGCAGCCATCTCTGTAGTCACTCACTATGAATGGAATTAATTTATATATCTAGCAAAATATATCATAAAACGTCTCTGCAGGGCAAATCAAATGTGCCAAAACAAATAGTGACAATAAGTGTGATACATTATTTTGGGGTATTACGAAACCAAACACACAAAAGGGCAATCTCTGAAGAGGAAAAACACCACCAAAAATTCTGTTTGAGCAGAGAGACACATTCTCAAAAGTGCTTTGCAATGCTTAGAACAGGACAACAATAAATAGTGCGCATGCCTGGAACGATTATGAACGGGTGAGTTGGCTGCTTCTTACCGTGGATTTTTAGCTTTATAATGTTCTGCAGAGGTTGCCAAACATTATGAACTGAAACCAAAGGAAAGATTCCCCTGAGCTGCTGACAGAGCTACCTGCCAAGAGTTTCATGTTTCTGAGCTGGAAGTGCAGTTGAACAGTGAAAGAGGCTTCCTGGAGCTAATGAGCCCTTTTGCAGGTGCTCTGCATTGCTGAGGCCATACAGAAGTCAATGCCCTGTCAGTGATTGCTCAAGGGAACTCTCTGGAATTTAATTGGGCTTTCTGATATTATCATTAGGCACAGCTATTGGTGTGTCCCCAGGTGACCTGAGATGCCTGCTCGGTAGTTGTTGCTCCCTTCTTTGGCAGTTCCTAGAGGAGTGTTTACCATTTGTTAAGTTATAGAACAGAAAGGGCAGAAGAGGATTTAGTACAACACATGAAGGCAGCCCACAGTTGCTAACCTTCACCTCACAGGAGGTGTCCTTCATAAACTAATTCAACAGCGATGGCACAAGCAGCACCTATTCTGCCTCCGGATGGAGGACAAGGGTGATGCTATGGTTTCTTCCCTCTGCTTCCATTTTCATTTGCTGCTAGCTTTCTTCTCCCCTTATTGTGGGCTGGGGGTATATGGGTGGTCTAAATTCCATGACATTTTATTGCCCAGTCATTTGGTGAAGACTGTCCAGGGAGAATTGCTTTAGTGGCTGAGTCAGCAACATATAATGGAATTCTTGACTCCTGGCTAGATACTTCATTCTATTCTAATGATATGGAGGCAAGAAGGACTTCACAGATTAATTCACTTTCTCAAAAAAAAAAAAAAAATATGTGCACCCTATTTTCTTTAGAAATGAACATTTAGAATTTGCTCCTGCTGTAGGGAGGATGAAGAGTACAAAGTTTCAATTCCTGAGCTCTGCCTCTGAGCACTGCCTCGCCGCTGAGTAGGTATGCACACTTGGTGAGTCAGGAAGCCCCTTCATGCCTCAATTTTCTTGTCTATGAAACAGAGATAATAAAAGTATCTACCACCCAGGATTGTAGAGAGAATTTAATGAAATCATGTACCTAAAGCTTTTAAGATCATACCTGACACATAATCTTTCAATAAATGTTCACTGTTATAATTATTTCTGGTTACACATTATACAGAGAAAAATGTATTAAACTCTTCCTAACATGAATATGTGATAAATTTAGAGCATTGCATAATCTTCCAGACACCTCTCAAGTATCAGTGCTTATGAGACCAGGAGGAGATAAAGGATGATTATCCACAGTCTTAACTACATTTCAGCTGCAACCGGTCAACTCTATTTTCATCAGGCTTAAGAAGTAATTACCAAGCTGATGTTTGTTTCATCATCTCTAGCTCCTTCTTTTCACCACCTGGTTCAGGTGCTGATCAGCAGTGCAACTTGTCTGGGAAAAGAGAAGAAACCAGGGAAAAAGAGAAGCCAGTAGCCTGGATGATCCCCAGCAAAGCAAAGGCTTCAAGTTAGTGAGTGGGATCAAGCCGCACCTTCCCATCTCAGGACATTGGTGATTTACCCGTGAGTTCAGGGTCTGCTTGGAGCCTGAAGGAGCTGGCTCTTGAAGACCTACTGGCCAGTGATAAGAAGGTCCACGTTGTACTTTTCTACTGTTACAAACCTAGGCTGAGCCACAGAGAGTTAAAATGATGTTAGTAAATTTGAAAACTGGGAATTCATTGCATCAGCAGCACTGGGCTTCCGCTTAGGTGGAGGTGGTGAGGCGCTACAGGACACAGTTGAAGGCACATTTGGAAGAAGATCCTCTTCCTCTTTGTCTGCACCCCTCCCAAACAACAAATCTCCGCACTCTGGGCTGGTGATTTGGGCTGAGACTGTTGGTTGTCTGCCAAAATCCATATTCCTTTATTTCCAGAATAAAACAACAGCAACTGGCAAAGGGGGAGACCACGTGACTAAGTTCTCTCGGTGAACGATCAGCCCAGGTGGTTATGCTTCTCCCGGCTCTGAGCTCTCAAGATAGCAGCTGGGCTTCCACACTCTCCTTCCCCTCCACTGCTGGCTGCATATACCCAGAGGCCTCGCCAGAGGGGCTCTGAATGACCACATAGAGGAAATCCGTCCAATAACCCAAATATCCACACTGGACTGTCAGGTGCACGAAAAATAAAATTCCATTGTGTTTGAATCTAGGATGACAGCTTAGCCTATCTTAACACCTTGCCTGAAATTTCTCTTTTGAAAATATACACCTTTGAATTAAGGCTTTTTTTCTTTGTTCAGCCCCAATAAAAGAAATATCTATCTGGGATATATAAAATATTATACTTTCTTAGTAATTTGTTCTTAGATGATTCAGTCCGATTTACTGAGAACTGATTACAGCATGGGTCAGGAAGGAGAGGACATTTGACAAGGGAGGAATATACAAACAGAGAAGGGACCAGGACCCTGAAAGAATGGGCGAGAGTGACCTTTGTGTGTTTCACAACTTTGCATGAATGATGACAGACTTAATAAGGCCAAATTCCATCTTCCTCATGTTTACACGGATGGATGGGTTGACTTCTCTCTCCTCCTAACGGAGGAAACAGCTCCCATGGGTGCTTGCTGTTCTCTGGGGCATGTTTCAGGGAGCTCCACTGTGTGGTCTGGGCACCCACCATGTTCTGGCGCATGTACACGATGTCCTTTCTCCTGCAGGGGTTAATAGACCTCCGATGCTTACAGCTGGGCTTCCCACAGGGTGAGGTGGAGCTCACATCTAGTAATCAAGCTCTGGGTCACTATGGCCATTGGATCCTACTGGACAAAGTGATGGTGGTGGATACTCTTCAGATTTGTACCTGCTTCCAAATGAGTTTTGATCTTTGGACTAATTTGAGATTTGCTGCTCATTCTAATTTAAACTATTTCATTTTAGTTTAGTGGAACTATTTCAGTTTAGTAGAGTAGCATTTATCGGGCACTCACTATGCGCTGGGCATTGGGAATTTTCTGGGGCATAGATGGAATTGTTTTTCCTTTAAAATGAACTCTACCTCCACATACACATCTGGAGTTGCCCATATTCTGGGAGATTTGAGTTCAGAAGGCTGAGCCAACCTCCCTTACTGCAGGAGCTGGGGCTGAAAGAGAACATGAGCTATGGCAGAGAGGTAGAATGGAGATGCCTTCTTCCTCATCTTCTCTCCTATCCTTCTTCCCCGGTGAGAGACCACTGAACTCTCCTCAGCGTGTAGATTTTCATTCGCATTGGCTCCTAATACAAAATCCTGGATCTAACAACAAATCTTTGTTCTCTGCATAAAGTCTCGGACCATTATTGAGGAATCTGGGCCAGAAACAAATAAGACCCCTATTCATCAGTTTCCATTTGTTGCAGGACTCAGGTTGTTTCTGGGATAGCTCAGTTACCAGATCTTCCTTCCATAGGGAAGGGGATGATGGCATATGATCTGTTTACTCTATTCATTCCTAAGCCAAACAGGAAGACTAACAGACATTGCTATGCCGTCCTTCTGAAACTGAATTCTTATTTTAAAAATCTTCGTGATCCACTCTCTTCATTTTGATGGTCATTAATTCCACTCATTTAATCTAAAAGAAGGAAATAAATCCTTAGTAAAGCACTATTGAAATAACCACCAGAGGCACTGAGAGAGGCGATCCACCAATTGCCTCATTTTGTCTAGAGACCTTCATTTTTAGCAACAGGAAGAAAGATTTCAAATGTGTTTGGTAGTAAGAATGGTATTTATATGTTCATTCCTCAAACTGCCAAAGAGAGGAGCTCTTGGCATGGGTGGGAAAGTCAGTACAAAGAAGTGGGGAAGGAGAAGGGATCCCAATTTTGGTTTCAAATCAATGCTTAATCCAATTTTTATTTACTAAAATGAAGCTGATACTTCCTCCTAAATCTTTGTTCCCATTTGGTTCAGAACTCATAGCACAGGTGATGTGATCCATTATCACTGTCAAACCCCATAGTAAGCAGAATAGATAATTAAGATAGACTATTCACATTGGTAACCTGTCACAGGAATAGAAAAAAATATAAAAAAGAAAGAATGTTAACATCCTTATACTCAGGTTCAGATGTGGTTTATAAAAATTGGTTTCAAAATGTTTTTTGAAAGTGAAAGTTCCAAATATGCATTTTAATTATTTGTTCAGTTTTTTTGTTGTTGTTGATTAAATTCAGGGTCACCAGTGGGTGAATTTCATAAGCAGTGACAAGGTGGAAGACTGATGCATCAAATCAAAATTGTGATAATATTCAGAACCCCCAGTCTTGTAATAGGAAAGAGATTTTGTTAATGTGTGATTCACATATTTTGTTGATATGTCTGTGATTCAGGGGTTATTTTGTAGTTATCTGGAGGAAAAGAAAAACATTCAGGCATTAATCAGGTTTTTTTTTTTTTTTTTTTTTTTTTTTTTCAGATGGAATCTTACTCTGTTGCCCAGGCTGGAGTGCAGTGGCATGATCTCAGCTCACTGAAACCTCCACTGCTCGGGTACAAGCAATTCTCCTGCCTCATCCTCCCAAGTACCTGGGACTACAGGCACCCACCACCACACCCAGCTAAGTTAGAAAACATAGTAGAGACAGGGTTTCACCATGTTGGCCAGGCTGGTCTCAAACTCCCGACCTCAAATGATCAGCCCACTTCTGCCTCCCAAAGTGTGGGGATTACAGGCATGAGCCACCATGCCTGATCAATCCGGTTTTCTAAGTAAGTATTTAAGAAACAAAACAATTTCTAATGCAATATAATACCCCAAATTGAACTTCAACCAAATGTAAATCAGCTCATTTGTAAAGTCTCCTTTTTAATATATGCTAATTTAAAATATATACATATTTCACTGATTTTAATGTACAAATTAGTAAGTATTTTTTCAAGATAAAGAACAAAACTATAAAGTTTCACAAACAGAAATGGATCTAATGAGTCATTTAGGGAGAAAGTAGTCTCTCTCTAAGAAGTTTTATTAGAGTAAAGCATTAGACATTGTATTAGTCTTGTTTTCATGCTGCTGATAAAGACATACCCAAGACTGGGAAGAAAAATAGGTTTAACTGGACTTACAGTTCCACATGACTGAGGAGGCCTAGGAATCATGGTGGGAGGCGAAAGGCACTTCTAACATAGCAGTGCCAAGAGAAGATGAGAGGGATGCATATGCAGAAACCCATGATAAACCCATCAGGTCTCGTGAGACTTAATCACTACCATGAGAACAATGGTAGATAAACTGCCCCCTTGATTCAAATTACCTCCCACTAAGTCCTTCCCATAACACATGGGAATTACGGGAGTACAAGTCAAGATGAGATTTGAGTGGGGACACAGAGCCAAACCGTATCATTCTGCCCCTGGCCCCTCCAAATCTCATGTCCTTACATTTCAAAGCCAATCCCCCAAAGTTCTCCACAGTCTGATTTCAGCATTAACCCAAGAGTTCACAGTTCAAAGTCTCATCTGAGACAAGGCAAGTCCCTTCTACCTATGAACCTGTAAAATCAAAAGCAACCTAGTTACTTCCTAGATACAATGCGGGTACAGGTATGGGGTAAATACAGCCGTCCCAAATGGGAGAAAATGGCCAAAACAAAGGGGTTCCAGGACCCACACAATCCAAAATCCAGCAGGGCAGTCAAATTCTAAAGCTCCAAAATGATCTCCTTTGACTCCCTGTCTCACATCCAGGTCATGCTGATGCAAGAGGTAGGTTTTCATAGTCTTGGGCAGCTCCGCCCCTGTAGCTTTGCAGGGTATAGCCCCCATCCCGGCTGCTTTCATGGGCTGGCCCTGAGTGTCTGTGGCTTTTCCAGGCGTACGGTGCAAGCTGTCAGTGGATCTACCATTCTGGGGTCTGGAGGATTGTGGCCCTCTTCTCACAGCTCCACTAGGCAGTGCACCAGTAGGGAGTCAGTGTGGGGGCTCTGACCCCACATTTCCCTTCCACACTGCCCTAGTAGAGGTTCTCCATGAGGGCACATCTCCTGAACTTTTGCCTGGATGTTGAGGCGTTTCCATACATCTTCTGAAATCTAGGTGGAGGTTCCCAAACCTCAATTCTTGACTTCTGAGTGCCCGCAGACTCAACACCATGTGGAAGCTACCAAGGTTTGGGGCTTGCACCCTCTGAAACCATTGACTGAGCTGTACCTTGGCCCCTGTTAGCAATGGCTAGAGCAGCTGGGACACAAGGCACCAAGTCCCTAGGCTGCATACAGCATGGCGACCCTGGACCTGGCCCACAAAAGCATTTTTTCCTCCTAGGCTTCCTGGTCTGTGATAGGAGGAGCTGCTCTGAAGACCTATGACATGCCCTGGAGACATTTTCTCCATCGTCTTGGGGATTAACATTCGGCTTATGCAAATTTCTGCAGCCAGCTTCAATTTCTTCTCAAAAAATTGGTTTTTCTTTTCTAAGGCATCATCAGTCTGCAAATTTTCTGAACTTTTATGTTCTGTTTCTCCTTTAAAATGGAATGCTTTGCTGCTTAGAAATTTCTTCTGCCACATACCCTAAATCATCTCTCTCAAGCTCAAAATTTCACAAATCTCTAGGGCAGGGGCAAAATGCCACCAATCTCTTGCTAAAACATAACAAGAGTCACCTTTGCTCCAGTTCCCATCAAGTTCCTCATCTCCATCTGAGACCACCTCAGCCTGGACCTTATTGTTGATATCACTATCAGCATTTTTGTCAAAGCCATTCAACAAGTCTCTATGAGGTCCCAAATTTTCCCACATTTTCCTGTCTTCTTTTTAGCCCTCCAACCTCCAATTGTTCCAACCTCTGCCTGATACCCAGTTCCAAAGTCACTTCCACATTTTTGGGTGTCTTTTCAGCAATGCCCCACTTTACTGGTACTAATTTACTGTATTAGTCTGTTTTCACGCTGCTGATAAAGACATACCCGAGACTGGGAAGAAAAAGAGGTTTAATTGGATTTACAGTTCCACATGGCTGGGGAGGCCTCAGAATCATGGTGGGAGGTGAAAGGCACTTCTTACATGGTGGCAGCAAGAGAAAATGAGAGAGATGTAAACGCAGAAACCCCTGATAAAACCATCAGATCTCTTGAGACTTATTCACTACCATGATAACAGTATGGGGAAAACTGCCCCCATGATTCAATTATCTCCCACTGGGTCCCTCCCACAACACATGGGAATTATGGGAGTACAATCCAAGATTAGAGTGTACTAATCTTGGGTGGGGACACAGAGCCAAACCCGATCAGATGTATTATATAAATTTATTTTACTTATATTTTCTTATATTTTGAAATATTTACTATTTTGTTACTTGTACAAGTAATATATTTTCAAGGGCGAAAACTTGGAAAATACAGAAATACACAAAGAAAAAGCCTAAGAACTAATTGTTGTGCTCAAAGATGACTACTGTTCATCTAGCCTTTCTATTGTGCTTGTGTGTTTGTAGGTGTATGTGTGTGTTTATACGTGCATTGTATGTGTTTACATCAGTGTGTGTATGTATATGTGTGTGTCTGTGTATATGCAAGCGTGTATGTATATGCATATTTGTGCATATGTGTACATGTATGTGTGGGTTATGTCTGTGTGTATACGTGTGTATGGGTAGGGGTGTATGTGTGTATGTATATATATGTGTAGGTGTGTGTATGCATAGGTGTGTGTATGTGCATGTATATGTGTATGTATTTGTGTGTATGTGTATGTGTGTGTGTATGTATGGGGGTGTGTGTAGGTGTAGGTGTGTGTGTATATGTGTAGGTGTAGATGTGTGCATGTGTGTATATGTGTATGTGTAGATGTGTGTATGTGTAGATGTAAGTGTGTGTATGTGTATATATGTGTAGGTGTGTGTATATGTGTACATATGTGTAGGTGTATGTGTATATATGTGTAGGTGTATGTACATATGTGTAGGGTGTGTGTGTGTCTATATGTGTAGGTGTGTGTATATGTGTAGGTGTAGATGTGTGCATGTATGTGTGTATATGTGTATGTGTAGATGTGTGTATGTGTAGATGTGTGTGTGTATGTGTATATATGTGTAGGTGTGTGTATAGGTGTACATATGTGTAGGTATGTGTATGTGTGTGTGTGTGCGTTATGTGTGTGTGTGTGCGTTATGTGTATGTGGTGGTGGAGGTGTGTATCAGATGCTAAATGATACTTTTCCTGTTGACTCAGAGTCTGAAGCTTTTGTGGAGCCCTGAAGGTTAAGAATTCTAGGTGCTCAACCATTCCCCCTTGCAGGACAGGCTAAGAGTTTGTGAAACCAGTTTGACAACCCTAACTCATCAATCACATTGGAAGAACCTAGTAAAAAGATGAAGGTAAGGGTAGAGTCGGGCCTGGTGGTATGGAGTACTTTGCAGAGATTGCTGATGTCCTGAGAATTTCTCCTTCATGCCCCCAGCTAAGCCTGTAGAGCTTTGAGGAGGCCACATGCAAAGATAGGCATGTGTCCCCTGGGATTTGGGAAACTGAGATAGCCTGACTCAGGCCAGAGGAGTTCCGAGTGGCCTGTGGTGGCAGAGCAAAGAAAAGAGGCAGGTCTACTTTGGTATGGCCTGAGCTTCCAGATACTTATAGGTTAAGAATGCACAAGAGTCAAGTGGACAAAGCAGCTCAGGGTGACTGGTCCTGAGCTGGCCTGCGAAGGATTCGAATATGAAGACACGGCGAGGAGAGGCTGCCCCAAACACGGAGTGTTGGTAAGCCAGCAGCCAGCCAAAGGGCTCCAGAGAGCCAGAGGGAGGAGGAGAAGAGGATGAGTGAGGGGTCCTGGTCAAATCTCTCTCTCTGTCTCTCCTACACACACACACAAACACACGCACTCTCACATGGCAGTGAAGGTGACACTGTATCTCCGAATCTCCCTCAGTTCATTTTTTTTTTTTTTTTTTAAAGACAGAATCTCACTCTGTTGTCAGGGTGGAGTACAGTGGCGCAATCTCGGCTCACTGCAACTTCTGCCTCCTGGGTTCAAGCGATTCTCCTGTCTCAGCCTCCCCAGTAGTTGGGACTACAGGCCATGCCACCACACCGAGCTAATTTTTGTATTTTTAGTAGAGATGAGGTTTCACCATGTTGACCAGGATGGTCTCGATCTCCTGATCTCATGATCTGGCCACCTCGGCCTCCCACAGTGCTGGGATTAGAGGCATGAACCACGGTGCCCAGCCCACTTCATTTTTTGAAAACGTTGATTATGCATATATGTTCTTACATGTGTTTCTCCTTTGCAAAGTAACATTCACTTCACATATAGTAACACTCATTTAAAAATTTCAACTGTGTGTAAAGCCCATGTATAAACACATTTCTGAATACCAGTTACAGCTTATATTAATAAACCCTGTCCTTGGTAAATAGCATTCTGTTTTCCAGTAATCTTATTTTCAAGAAGTTTCATCTTAATAACATCATCAGGCTTTGAACTTTCTTTTCAGGGTTGGTCAGGGCCTTCTTCTTAGACCACACTGCAGTTTCTGTGTCTCCCGTCTGAACCCCTTAAATCCACTCTACCCAGGGCTTTGCTGAACACATTTCTGCGTGGTTGTACATGGTCAAACACATAACATCCAAACTCCACAGTCTGGCATTCAAGATTTTCCATAATTTAAGTTTTAAAAAAATCTTTTCAGATTTACCCAAAACTAGATCATTCAACAAAACTAACTTCCTCCAGCAGCAAAACTTCCCTGAATGTGCCTTACGTGCTCTCTCCTCCCTGGTTTTGCTCACGCAGTTTCTCATTTCTCCAGGCTCTCCCCACTATCCAGGAATGTTAGTTGAAAATTCTGGCATGAATGGAGACAGAAATGGAATGTACTTCAGGGAAATACCGAATTTTACTGAAGGTTATTTCAGTTTAGGCTAGAAAAAGTTTAAGCATATTTTTTAGGCAAAGAGGAAGAAATTTATGTTTTAAAGAGATAAAAGGATTAAGAGGAGGTGGGCACCCATTTTAGTAAGACATTTTATGAAAAAAGCACCAAAGGTTGGAGGCAGATCCAAAGACTGGTTTGAAACCAGACAAAACCCAGCAGAGCTGACTTTAGAGGGGTCAGTGATTAACCTTCAGGCATAATATTAGCCTGAATCCCAAGCACCTGCGAAAAGAAGCAAAGTTTTAGCATCAGCAAGAGTGTTTTCAATTCAGTGACTCCCTGGTGTATACAAGGTGTTTCTACGTAAAAGTTACATGACTCTGACTTTAATTATTTATTCAAAAATTGATAAGTAGGCCGGGGATGGTGGTTCACAGTTTGCTTGAGCCCAGGAGTTACAGGCCAACCAAAACCCCATCTCTACAAAAGAAAAAAAAAAAAAAAAAGCCAAGAATGGCGGTGGATGCCTGTAGTTTCAGCTACTCAGGAGGCTGAGTGAGGTAGGAGAATCACTTAAGCCCAGGATGTCGAGGCTACAGTGACTATGCCACTGCACTTCAGCCTGGGCAACAGAGTGAGACCCCATCTCAAAATAAATAAATAAATAAATAGCTACTCCTCTACTTTCACATCAGCTGTTAATGCCTCCAGTAGATAAAAAGACTCAACCACACAGTATTGGTTCTGGCAATCCTACCCGTCTTCTATTAAGATCTAATTCTGGCTCTCAGAATTACCTGGCTGTACATAAAGATGGTTAATAAAATTTTCAGCATCCAACAGTATCTGGGAAAAAATGACTTAAGAGATAAAAGAATTGTCAATGCAAAGAGTTAAATGAACCAAGTCAGAGAATTATTTGAAGTTATCCAAAACCATTAAGGTCATTGGCGAGAAAAAGAAATAATCTATGCAAAAGGCAGATTGGTTAAAAGTCTTCAAAGCAAAGGTTTGGAAAGTTTGCATTCACGCTTTCATGTAACGTTTCAGTAAATAATTATTATTTACTATATTCCAAGTACTACGCTATACCTTAGGGTACAAAGATGAAAACAGACAAAGGATCTGATCTAAAAGAGCTGAATTCTGATTGGGAAAACAACGAAGTGAATATACTACAGTGAGATTGTTGCTGAGGTAGAGAGAAGCAAGAAAGAGCACCTTAGACGACCTTGCAGAGACAAAAAACCTGCGGGGAGACCATACTCCGGGTGTTTCTTGGAAGGGCTTCTCACGGGACAGGGAAGAAACATTTCAGGGAGCAGGTGTGAGAACTGCAGTGGAGCCGAGGCAGCTGTGGAGGGGAGGCTGCCTGAGGCCACACACCCCGCGGGTGGGGTTTGGGAGGTGGGGGATGGGGAAGGGGGGTGATGGAGATTAGCCCAGAGATCAACAGTGGTTGTAAATTATTATTTGCTTTTACGGTAAAAAAATAATACTTAAGTAACAAGGTATAAGATGCAATTATGTGATTATGTACCCCCAAAAGCTCCCAAGAAAGTCATTTTCTATAAGGGCAAAACTATGAATTGCGAGCCAGATGCAGTTATTACCATTTTCTTAGACATTTTACCGCCTTTCATTGCACTAATAGTTCCTAGTGTAATGGAGCAGTTACAAATGTGATCCTACCATTCTGGAACTATCTTTCTCACCGTGAGCCCTTGGACAAGTTACTCTACCTCTGTGTACATCACCAACCTCATCTGCAAAGTGGACACCAGAACCGCACTTACCTCAACAGGAGTGTTGTGTAAATGAAAATGCCAGCAAAGCGCTTAGAGCAATATATGGCTCATAAAAGTCTCTCAAGAACTGTTAGCGATGTTTTAAAGAAGGAATAACATCTAAACACATTTGAACTTAGTTTTTGTTTGTTTAATGGTTGAACTTTAATACAGTTTAACTTAAAGGTCACTATGAGAATACAACTATGTATTAAAATCGCGGCCTGTTACAGCTGGCAAAGGTTTTAGATTCAGCCAGTCCACAACTCCCTCCACAATTTACAGGTGAAACTGTGATCTAGAAAAGTACAGCAATGTTTCCAGTTGTAAAGCTCCGAGGCTCGGAAAGTTCCAGTATAGCGTGGCCCCCACTCCTAAGGCAAATGACTGATTGTCTGCTGCCCTCTAGTGGCAGATTTGGGAAATTATCTTCTGTACAGTAAGAAATGACACAATACCACAAGAGCCATTTATTTGCAGAAGGCTCACCAGGCATGTTACAAAGTCTGTATATATTGTCTCTATAATGCAGTGAAAGTCAAAACTACTAGATGTTTTTATTTATATTTACAAGTAGCTGCATTTTTTTCATACAAATCATGTAAGGTATTGCTCTTTGTCAGTATTCACAACTTTCCTATGTTTAACTCACCTCTCCAATTGTTTAAAACCAAAGTGTTGGTTATATATTAACAACACTTCACTGCCAGTATCTATTTCTGCTTTTATTTGATTATTTATAATAACTAGATCATCTACCCCTCCTTTAAATAGCATATGATTAAAGAGAAGATAGAGAAAAAAGAAAAAGAAAGAAGAAATGAAGGAAGGAGGGAAAGTGGAAAAAAGGAGAAGGGAGAAAGGAAGGAAGGGAGAGAGGGAGGGAGGAAGGGGCAAGAAAGAAACTACATGGTACTTGATGAGTCTCCCTTTTCATAGAGACCTGGAGAACAACTATGAATAAATCCACATGTTTACACAAACATATATAAATTACATTTTACACAAATGTGAGTATGTGCTCTGCCACCTCCTCTGGACCTTACTTACTCATATAAGACATACCTTTTTTTTTTTTACATACTCTGTCTCCCAGGCTGTAGTGCAGTGGTACGATCTTAGTTCACTGCAACCTCTGCCTCCTGGGTTCAAGCAATTCTCAAGCCTCAGCCTCCCAAGTAGCTAGGATTACAGGCGTGCAGCATCACGCCCAGCTAATTTTTATATTTTTAGTAGAGAAGGGGTTCCACCACATTGGCAAGGCTGGTCTAGAACTCCTGAGCTCAAGTGATCTGCCCTCCACGACCTCCCAAAGTGCTGCAATTACAGGTGTGAGTCACCGCACTTGGGCCAAGACATATCTTGAAGATAACAGCTATACATGTTCCGTTATGCATCCTGGTATAGATATGAAATTTGAATGTTTTTACTATGATTTTTTAAAAAGTACAATATCTTCCTTTTACATGGAGATGATAAATAAATTCCTTATAGTAGAATTGTTGAATCAAAGGTGTTTCTAAAAATTTAATTCTAAAAGATGTTGTCTTTGTGCATTATTTTGCATTCCCTCTGGCCTACAAGTGCCCTGTTTTCCCACTCTTGGGTGAGAACTTGGTCTTATAAAAGTTGTAATTATTTCCAAATTGATAGGTTAAAAAGTTGCATCTTATTGTTTTGATTTATGATTTCTTTAATTATCGATGAGACTGGAATATTTTCCCAGGTAAACAAGTCATTTGAATGTTTTTGTTTGCCTATGTGAACAGCTTGTTCATATTTTCTGCTTTTTTTTCTGTTAAGTTGTTGGCATATGAGACTTTTTTGGACAGTAAATTTATGCTTTTCTATTTATCTTTTAATTTAGCTTATAATATTCTTTCTGCATGAAAGTTAAAATGCTTGTATAGTCGAGTGTATTATTTTTTTCCACCCATGATTTTTTTCTTGCCTACAAAGATCTTCCTAACGAAAGGTAATAAACCGTTTACCTAAACTTTCTTTTACTACTTTTAGGGTTCTTTAAAAAAAAAAAAAATTTTACATGTAAATAATTGAGCTATCTATAAGGGATTTTTGGTGAAGGTAATGCATAGGCATTCAGCTTTGTTTCCTGCCCTGAATTATTAGCCATTTGACCTAACGCTGTAGTGTCTAGGCTTCATTTGAAAAGCTGTTATTATGTGCCAAATTTCCATTGAGTTTGGATCATTTTTTTTTCTCTCTGGATTCCCCATCCTATTTCACTGCTCTGTCTCTTGCTACTCTAGTACTAAACTGTTTTACAAATAGTGGCTTAAAATATATTTTAATATCTGGTAGGGCTACTGAGTCAGGTGACAACATTCCTTTTTTTCTTACCCATAGAATCTTCTTGATTAATTCACATGCTTGTTTTTTTCTTCCTATCAACTCAAATTAAAAACCGATAAGCAATTTTTGGTGATCTTATTAAATTAAGAAATAAATTAAGAAGGAATTGATGTATTTAAATTGTTATATGCCTATATATGTAAGTTAGTGCAAGTCCATCCATTTATGGAAGTAAAAACTTTAAACATTTTTAAATAGGCTCTTTCTAAATGTACAACTAGGCATTTATTCTCTATTGTAAATGATATATAAAAGTCCCTTCATTTTTATTTTTAATTTGGAGGAGTGTGTGTGTGTGTGCGTTAAGGAAAGTTAGACATATTCTATGATGTGTTGAAAAGAGTGACCAAATGGTTGACAGTAATTTTTCTTTCAGTTGATTCCTTTTGGCTTTCCTGATTCACAAACATCGTTTGCATATTGACAAGGTTTACCTCTTCTTTTTTTTTTTTTTTTCCATTTTTATACTTTATTTCTTGTTTTTTGTCAATTGTATTGAATTGATTAATACTTCCTTATTAAAATTATGCCTTTAATACTTTGCCTTTAACGTTATGCCACTAAGGACATAGTGGACTTTATTGTCTTATTCTCAGTTTTAAAACAGATATGCTCCCAGTGTTCGTCATCAAGCAAGATGAATTTTGGTGTGAGGAGCATGTGTCCCCTTCTTAGTTCCCATAATTCAATTAAAAAAAGTTACAAAGCAAAAAGACATGAAGCAAAAGGTATTCCTGATGAAGCACAAATTCTAGTTAAAATCAAAATCAATTGTGAACTACATCCTAAAAGTAAATTCTTACTAATTGTATTATGTGACAAACAATAGAATCTTCAATTTGCTTTTTGTTTGTGTTTCTTAATAAATATATTGATTTTGACCTTTTTACAAGAGAGAATTCATAAATACTCCCTAATTGATATCACCTTGTAAACAGATGAGCCAACAATTTACATCCCAACTTTCAAAGGAATGGTAGACCAGGAGTGGCTCACACCTCTCATCTTACCACTTTCAGAGGCTGAGGCAGGTGGATCACTTGAGTCCAGGAATCTGAGACCAGCCTGGGTGACATGGTAAAACCCCATCTCTATTACAAAAAAAAAAAAAAAAAAAAAAACAATAAAAATGAACGGTTTAATTGGTGATGCTGAGGGCCAGCACAAGGCAGGCAAGGGGAGAGATGTGGTTGTGTTTGGTGAGAAATCAGAGATAAGGTTTTTTCTGTTGTTGCAAATTATTGCAAAAGCTTCGCTAAAATGGTTGTAACTTAAGTTCTCTTAACATAACATTACTTGATCATTTGTAAAGGAAATGCAATTCATACATACACATACACATACATAATTTGATTGCCTTCAGGAAGAATACATCCCTTCCTACTTTCTTAAAAGGACATGAAATGGATGCTAAATTTCACCAAATGCTTCTTGGCCATCTGTGGAAACATTGGTATGTGGTTTTCTCTCCTTTAAACTTCCAGTGTGAGGAATTTCATTAATAGCTATTGCTAATGAACTATTTTTGCTTGGAATGAAATCTTTTGTTTATAGTTTGTTTTTAAAATGCATTCTCAATTATGTTATATTTTATTTGTAATTTTTGTAAAGAGATTCCTTAGTGAAATTGGTCTAAGAATTTTTGTTGCTGTGTTATTTCGAAGTTCTTTTGATGTAATTTGCCCAGTTTGGGTACCGATGATATACTTGCTGTGTTAAAACAATATACACTAGGAATTTTTCTCCTGGGGCTCTCTGGTGGTTTCAGTATTAAAATTATCTGTGTGTTGAAAGTTTAAGAGAATCCATCTGTGACAGTACCTAGATCTCATTCTTTCTTGTGGGGTTAAATATTTGCTTACTCAAATTATTTTATGGTTATTGGGCTTTACCTTTATTATCTCTTCTGTGGTAGATTTTAGTAATTATCATTTAAAAATCACTTCTCATTGAAGTTTTTATATTTACTTACAAAAAATATAAGGTAACATTTTCTTACTATTATCTATTATTTCCTCTCTAATTATCTCTCTTTTTTGTTTGTTTGTTTTTGTTTGTTTATTCATTTGTTTTGAGACAGAGTCTCGCTCTGTCACCCAGGCTGGATGGAGTGCAGTGGTATGACCATAGCTAACTGCAGCCTCGATTTCCTGGACTCAAACAATCCTCCTGCCTCAGCCTTCCAAGTAGCTGGGACCACAGGTAAGCATCCCCACACTTCGCTAATTTTTAAATTTTTTTGTAGAGATGGAATTTCACCACATTGCCCAGGCTGTTCTAGAACTTCTGGGCTCAAGCAGTCCTCCCACTTTGGCCTCCCAAAGTGCTGGGATTACAGGCATGAGCCACAGCACTCAGCCTCCATTCTCTTTTTTATTATTGTATATTTCTACTTTCTCTTTTACCTCTTGATGATATTAATAGCCATTATCAATACTATTATTTCAAAAGTTAACTCTTAGATATATTTTGCATTTTCACATTTTTATTTTCTACATTAAAACCTTCATAAATTGAAGGTTTCTATTTACGTCATTATATATAATACGTGGCATGTTCTCTTCAGCTTGCCATAGGCCAGCCCCTCTCTTCATTTTCTGTGTTCAGACAATTTGCCAATTATTTTCCTGTCTGGCCACTCTCAGCACAAGAATTAGAACCTAGTTTGAGGCTTTTAGTTTTCTTCTGACCTCTGTTTAGCCATATCTCATAGTTTCTAATATGTTTACTGTTCAGTTTTTTTTTTTTTGAAGCCACACTGCAGGAGGCTTGAGTAATGAAAAACTAGGAAAGCATATGTAGAAAAAAGGAAATGGAAAAGGAAAAGAGAGAAAGAGAGCATTAGTTAGGTGTAAAGACAGGATTCGGGGATAAATCTGTTTTTCTCGTAAGCTGTGCTCGGATGCTGGGAGAGAAAGCCAGTGGAGAACATCATCAGTGAGCACACAATGACAGAGCAAGGCCACAGGAAACGGGGAGGGGACAGCAGGAATGTCTTTGTCCATTTGGGATGCTGTAAAAAAATACCATAAACTGGACAGCTTATAAACGTAGACATTTATTTCTCACAGTTATGGAGACTGTGAAATCCAAGGTCAAGATGCCAGCAGATTCCGGTTCATGGATGGTACCTTCTCACTGTGTCCTCGCATGGCAGAAGTAACTAGCTAGCTCTCTGGGGTCTCTCTTATAAGGATGTGAATCCAAATCATGAAGATGAAACCCTTCCAAAGGCCCCACCTCTTAATACCATCACGTTGGAGGTTGAGGATTTCAACATATGAATCACCTCCCAATGGCCTCACTTCCTAATACTATCACATTGCAAGGGTGATTTTTTTTTGTTGTTTTGTTTTTTTTGAGACAGAGTCTCACTCTGTCGCCCAGGCTGGAGTGCAGTGGTGCGATCTTAGCTCACTGCAAGCTCTGCCTCCTGGGCTTATGACATTCTGCCTCAGCCTCCCAAGTAGCTGGGACTACAGGCGCATGCCACCATGCCTGGCTAAATTTTTTGTAGTTATAGTAGAGATGGGGTTTCACCGTGTTAGCTAGGATGGTCTCCATCTCCTGACCTCGTGATCCGCTCGCCTTGGCCTCCCAAAGTGCTGGGATTACAAGCATGAGCCACTGTGCCCGGCCTGCAATGGTGATTTTAACATACGAATTTTGAACATAATATTTAGACCATAGCAAGTACACAGGCCATAAATCCAGGAGACAAGAGAACATTCTTTGTGAGAACAATGAGTTGTAGGGTTCATGTAAATACAGACGATTTTGGAGGTAGTAATAGCAAAGGTGTTTGTGATGGCTAATTTACGTGTTAACTTGACTGGGTCATGGGCTGCCCAGATACTTGGTTAAACCCTATTCTGAGTATGTCTGTGAGTGTGTTTGTAGAATGAGATTAACATTTGAATGAGTGAACTGAGTAAAGCAGACTGCCCTCCCTAATACAGGTGGGCCTCATCCAATGAATTGAAGACCTGTATAGAACAATAACAAAAAGAAAATAAAAGAAACTAAGAGGAAACTTCTGCTTGACTGCCCTTCGGCTGGGATATTAGTTTTTCTTGCCTTCGGACTCAAACAGAAGCACTGGCTCTTCTTGGGTCTCAAGCCTGCCTTCAGACTGAATCTCTATCAGCTCTCCTGGCTCTCCAGCTTGCTGACTGCAGATCTCGGGACTTCTCAACCTCCATCATCACGTGGAACAATTCCTTACAATAAATTTCTTTATATATATGTGCACATAAACACACACACACACATGCACGCATGCACACAGGCACACACACACTATTGGTCCTGTTTTACCGGAGAACCCTAGTATTGTAGTAATTCATGCCCACTGACATCTACTTTCTTATAAGACAGAGTCAAGTTCATCTGCCAAATGTGAAGCAGATAAGGAAGAGAAAATGGAGTTGAGAAGCAAGAGATTTTTCAGAATAGTAATGACAAAGTTACTGAATAAGGTCTGTTTCCTTGTATAAAAGCTATTTTTCCAGAAGAAGAAGAAATTTTTCCAGAAGAAAATTGATTTTTAATTAATTGTTAAATGATCAGTTCAATATGTCTCTGCTGGAATATTATAAATTCAAAGGGAAGGGTCTGTGTTTTCCAGAGATGGAGTGTTGTTTATTGTTGGTGCCATTTGTTTGAGTTCTTATCCCAGCTTTGTTATTTTCTATCTGCATGATTTGTTGCATGTTGTTCAATTTCTTTTCCCCTCAGTTTCCTCACCTAGATCTGTTTCATAGGATTGTGATGGGGATGAAAGAAGTGCATTGAATAGTAACTGGCAATAGTGAAAACTCAGCCAAAGTGATCCACTGGAATGATTTTGGCCCAGTCTACTCTGAGCACTTAGCACAATGTTTAAAATCTAGTAGGTCTTGAATTGCATGCATTAGTGGATGGATGAAGTCTGTTATTCTGTGGCTCAGCCACTGTGGATGTTTGTTAGCAGCTGAGCATCGTTTTGGACCTATTCTACATTCTTCCCTGCATGTTGGGGGAAGAATCTCAGGTATACATTTTTTGGAATCCCTTTCCAGTGGGGTTGCCGATGAAAGTTGTTTGCCCAAGATTTGAGAAGGAAAGAGAAGAAAAATAATTATACCTTTGGGAGCAGCTGGGGAGAGGTCCATGGACTCTGGCAGAAGACACATGGAGTGTTTTTGCAGCCACATCTGGGCAATCTCCTAAGAAACATGTGGTTTGCTGCTACGTGAGCCCTTCAGTGGCAGCTTGGATTTCTGATTCTGCACTGGTGGAGTTCTTCAAAGCAGTAGTAGCTCCTCTGTGTGAAAGGGAAATAAAAGCTTCGACCCCCCAATTCACTATGCCACAAGGAAAAAAATTAAGCTGAAAGCGGAGTCAAGCAAGACACTGACTTTCCTTTTGTTTCTAAGCGGATAGCTACAATAAAAGGTTAAAAATCCCCACGGGTAGCTACTCTGTGTAAAGCACCAATTTACTGAGTGCCAAACGAATACATAATTGAGTATTCCCCTACCTTCTCCTTTTCCCTTGCAGCATGTGAATTTAGTAGTGTGATCATACCCTTCCTTTTCCCCCTCCAGCCTGCTTTTCCCCTTTCGATACTGAAGGCCTCAAAATTATTTTCAAAGAAGGCACAGACCTATCTCCCAGGCATGTCCTCAATTTTGGCAAAATAAACTTCTAAATTGATTGCGACCTGTCTCAGATCCCTTTGGGTTTACACCTGCCTTCATTGTTGTGGCACTCCTGACACTGGTGTGAGTTTCTAACCCCCTGCATTAGATCCCTTCCTTCTTAAAATACCTAGAGGGCTTGCTTTTTTTTTTTTTTTTGGATTAAACCCAATTGTTATGGGATGAATTGTGTCCTCTCCTCCTCCAAATTCATGTCAAAGCCCATAACACCCACTACTTCAGAATGTGACTGCATCTGGAGATAGGGATCTTCAAAAAGGTGATTAAGTTAAATGAGGCCATTAAGGTTGGCTGTAATTCAGTATGATTGGCATCCTTATAAAATGCAGAAAATTGGACATACACAGAGACATACGAGATGTGAGCACACACAGACAGGAAAGTCCATGTAAGGACAGCAAGAAGGTGGTGGTCTACAAGCCAAAGAGAGCGACCTCAGGAAAAAAAAAAAAAAAATCTTGCCTGTACTTCAGTCTTAGACTTTTAGCTTCCAGGACTGTGAGAAAATGACTTTCTGTTGATTAAATCATCCAGTTTGTGCTATTTTATTATGGTAGCCCTAGGAAACTACTACATTAATCTGAACACAAATTGGATTGTTAGAATAGTAGACTCGAAATTGTCCTCCTGACTCTTTGAGGAGAAAGGGTATACTATGGTGGTTCTCTAAGGCTCCAAGGTATCACCTATCTGTGAGTCACTTGAAAAATTCACATAAGGCACCTTTCATCCAGAAGTTGCTGCTGTACCAGTGCCATGTAAGTTCTGTAGTATAGCCTAGACGAGGTCTGAGTTCTGATCAACAGCCAGGAAAAATGGGCACAATGTGTATTTTTTGTGGATATCATGATTCAGTTGTTTCTGCACATCATAAAGACAGCCAAGGTGTCCACAGCCACCTCCAGTCAAGCCCAGGCCCTGCCCGCAATGCTCTGCAGCAGCTGTGGGGGGCCTGCTGCTAGTGGGGGCACAGCCATTCAGTAGGGAAGTTTGAGTCACTCTCTCCAATTTTGTAGTCAGTTTTGACAGACAAGGGGGAAAAAAAAAAACACCTCAAAATCGAGAGTGTGGGGGAAGAAAAAGGAATGGAAACCAGAACTCAGTTATAAGGGCCTGTGATGGCTAATACTGAACGTCAACTTGATTGGCTTGAAGGATGCAAAGTATTATTCCTGGGTGTGTCTGCGAAGGTGTTGCCAAAGGAGATTAACATTAGAGTCAGTGGGCTGGGAAAGGCAGACACACCCTCAATCTGGATGTGCATCATCTAATCTAGCTGCCGGCATGGCCAGTATATAAAGCAGACAGAAAAATGTGAAAAGACTAGACTGGCTTAGCCTCCCAGCCTACATCTTTCTCCCACACTGGATGCTTCCTGCCCTCTAACATTGGACTCTGAGTTCTTCAGCTTTGGGACTCGGACAGGCTTCCTTGCTCCTCAGCTTGCAGACAGCCTATAGTGGGACCTTGAGATCGTGTGATTTAATACTCTTTAATAAACTCCCCATATATATATATATCCTATTAGTTCTGTCATTCTAGAGAACTCTGACTAATACAGGGCCCATTGAGGAAACAAAAAGAGATCCTGAAGAATCCTTGCTCTGAATGGGAAGTGAATCGAAGGGCTTAACTGACAACATCCCTGTGATTCCCTAATAGGAAAAGATTAACTGTATTTTCTAACCTAGAGGGGTAAGCTAATGCCTTTAACACCTACCCCGAGGCTGACTCCTACACAAAGAGGCAGAGGGTCACAAATAGGTCCACAATGAATGGACATCAAGGACACTTGGGTGACAGGGGCTCTTCTACACTAAGGAGTGACAGAGAGGCCAGGACTGGCTGCCCTTCCCTGCCTGGAGCAGTGAGATACATCCAAGGCTAGTAGCAGTGTCTCCTATTTTACTGATGAGGAAATTGTTATCCAGTGGGTAAACCTTTACAAAGTCATGAAAGGGGGCTAGATAGAGCTGGACGGATTCCACTCCAGGTCTTACTATAAGATAACACACTCACCAATTTGTCACATTGCCTCATAGAAACATTTCATGAACTGAACAACTGAACTTCTCCAGTGACTGAAGACATCTCTTGAATTATTACATGTACCACTGTCAAATGTCTCTGTTTACCATAGATGAAAGCTCCATCCAAAGTCTATTCATATGCACTGCTTACTTCATACTGTGGAGCTAATTTAAAGCCAGGGAGAACTTTTGTTTTTTTCCAGAAAGCCTGAGTGTAACCCAATAGGAGTATTTTAATTTGTGTGCAGGACATCACCACCCCCATCCCCGCCACACAGATACCTAAAAGATTTTCTTACTTTGGTGATTCGTTCTATGATTGTAATTCTAGCTTCAATTCGATTAGAAAGAGAAATGATACCTTAACTGAAGGAAGGAGCACATAGTTTTTAAGCAGAGGTGGCAACCAAAGACATAGACTTTGAAACATTTTCTTTTAGAGCATGATGAAAGCAAGCAGTTCATTTTTATTCTGTTATTCAGAAAAACCTCATAGTGATTTTGGTTCTCACTAGACCTACGTTTAACTTGTCTTTATCTGATTTATTCATTTGCCTGACTACTTGCCCACGCCCAGACTCTCCATGCTGATATAAATCAAGTGACTCCACGAGCAAACTAATTTCAAATTCAATTCAAACCTGTGTCAGAGTGCTTATATGTCTCACTTTCACCTCTTTATGACTAATACAAGTGATTTATGAGTTGTGCATAATCTTCTCTCAGTCTGGAAATTTCCCCCACCCTACCTTTAAATATATTTCTGCAAAACGGCATATGAGTCACTGAAGTTCTTTTACAAAAATGGGTTTCGCACAGCAAATAATTAAACATGAGAAGACACTGAACTTCTCTGATGCTTTGATTTCCTTAATGAAACCCAAAGTAACACAAGCCCAGAGTTGCTCTAAGTAGAAAGTACAGCACATTAAACAAATGAGAGGGAGAGAGATGATCACACAGACACTCCTACTTTGGAATTATTTTTAACTTTAACTGTTTTCTTTGAAAAATGTCAAGCATAATTGGTATTTTAATTTCAGAAGACCTGTAAATCCACCAGGGATAGAAATCAGATCCAGTGAGCTTCCTGTCTCATACCAGATAAGATTTAAGTAAAACCTACTTAATTTCTAAATCATGTCTTTTTTGTTTTGTTTTTACTGTAAAAAATATTATAGCAACAGTAAAGGGATTTTTCAAAAAATGGAACAACTCTTCAAACACAACTGATTTTGATTTTGCATAGTCCTGCCCTGTCTTTATTTATATTAATATATCCATTTAATTTTAAATTCTCAGGTTCTAAGACAGAAAGAAAACTCCAGAGCCAGCTGCTATTCCCAAAGGCAGAAAGTGTTTAGTGACAGCCATGGCCTCATGGGAGAGGACCAACCCAGTCTTGCTGTGCTGCCAATCCCACTTGCCCTTTCTCATCTCCTGCAAGTCCCCAAATTCCTATTTTCTTTCATTCAGTAGTGATCCAAAACAAAAATCCTTATTTTCTCCTTTTACATAACAAGAACAATAAAAATTTCTTGAGGGCAGAGGCAAAATCTATTTATCCCAGTGCTTAATCCAGTGCCAGGCATATAGCATATTCAGCGACTAAATAAAAACCTTAAGAAAAAAAGCAATTTGTGTCTTTCTGTTGGTTTCAAATCTAGCTCATCTTTTTAAAACCTCTTATTCTCCTGAAATCACAGATTTGTGATAAAGAAGAACAAATCACTGTTGCCACATTTAACACTTGTACATTTTATTTAATTAAATCAGCCAT